>NC_079209.1:33078735-33378735 GCF_026745355.1 Beta vulgaris subsp. vulgaris
AACAAGTGCATCTTGATGTAGTCAGGAGAGACATCATTAGTTGTTATCATGGCACATATCTCAAGAAACCTGTCGAGATGGTCTAGAGGATCTTCATCTGACCCCCCACAAAATTGCTCTGCTTTCACCATTCGAGTAAACTGAGGGTGAATGCTGAAATTTGTAGTGGTGGTGGGGAGTCGAATTCCACCTTGAAGAACATAGGAACCCGGATTTCCGAAATCCCTAAACAGTTGTGGATTTGCTTCACCCATTTCTGATTCAACTTCACTTGATGTACTTGAGATTGGTGAAGAAGGCTCGGAACCAAAGTCAAATTTTCCAAATTCTTCCGAAGCTTTCGCAATGTACGGTCGATTTCAGGATCTAGAGGCAATGTGGGTGAACCGTGAGTCCTTCTTCTCATGTAACACAACAAAGCTAAGCAGAGGATTAGCAAATAACAACCATAGTCAAAAAGAAAATAAAAGAAAAATCAACTAAGCAAACTAAACTAAAATATACTTCAATCAATAGCACAATTTCCCCGGCAACAGCAAAGTCTTCTGTTTTTTCTGAAAAACGTGTTCAAAATCCCGCACCAAATTTTTTTTTCGAAAATTTTCCTCATGTGCGGGCGCACAAGCGGGAGCACCTAACCCGTCTGATTTGTACATATTTCTTTTCCAAAACACTCAATTCACTCAACTTTTCATAAAAATTCAGATGTCCCAATGTACCTCTGATGGCTAACTGATAAATCAAAAGCCTAACTAACAAACAAAGAAAAAATAAAAGAAAGGAAACAAAAGAAACGGGTTGCCTCCCGTGTAGCGCTTGTTTTAAGTCATTAGCTTGACTAAAAAGGATACGTCCATCATAAGAGTCGCTCAGGTGAGCGAAGAATCAAGCAACCAATGGAACCAACGGCATGAGAATCATGATAGAACTTCAACCTTTGACCGTTTACCCAAAATGGACCATTCTCACCCATAACTTCATAAGCTCCGTATGGAGTAGTCTTCAACACAGAGAAAGGACCCGACCACTTGGACTTTAACTTTCCGGGGAAAAGCTTTAGTCTTGAGTTGAACAATAAGACCTTGTCCCCAACCCGGAAGTCTTGTTGTTGAATCCGGTGATCATGCCATTTCTTCGTTTTCTCTTTGTATTTTCGCGAACTCTCATAAGCATCAAAACGAAGTTCTTCAAGCTCTACTAACCTTTCCTTTCGAGCTTCTCCCGCCAAGTGAAGATCCATGTTGAGCTCCTTAATTGCCCACCAAGCCTTGTGCTCCAGTTCAACCGGCAAATGACATGCTTTGCCATACACAAGGACATAGGGAGTGGTGCCTATAGGCGTCTTAAAAGCCGTGCGAAGAAGTCTAATGGACTTGAGGAACCCAATAAGGATAAATGAGTCATATTAATGATAAAGATTCTAATTTGTTTATTCTATTCATCATCAATTATCATTAAGTTCAATCTCCTTTTCCTAAGCCCAAAAGGGAAGCCCTTATAAATATCCTATCACTCAATTATTTTACCCCACACAAAGAATATTTTCTCTCTCCTCCTTTCAAACTACACGACATTCACTCTCTCTCTCCTCTTCCACGATTTTCTTTCTTTCTCTTCCAAGTTCTCTCTTTCTTCTTCCAGATAAGGTAACAGCTGCTGTTCCCATTCCAGAGGTTCTACATGCTCCCTCCTCTTCTCAAAATCCTTCTCAAAATGCTCCCTCCTCTTCTCAAAATCCTACCATTGGTTCTACATACACTCTAGCTCATGCTAGGAGGTTGGACTATTTGTTTTCTTTGGTTATGGGTCATTCGGAAGCTATGATGGAGTTTGCTACGGAAGCCAAGGATTTGAATGGGTTAGTGAAAGGGGTAATGAGCAAAGTTGACGAGGCTTTGAAAGGACAACAAGTGATCATGGAATGACTCAGTGAACTTTCCTCCTCCATCCAAGTGATGAACTCTCGGTTATTGAAGTTGGAGGATGGTGTGCTCAAGAGTGATCATACCATGGCCGAAAATCATAAGGAGGTGATGGCTAAGCTTAATGATGTGGTGGCAAAAATCGAGCAACCTCCCTCTCCTAAACTTTAAATCTTTCTTAGTTTAGTTTTTGTGGGAACATGAACTTTTTAATCTTCGTCTTTTCTATCTTTCCCTTTTAATCATGCTACAATGGAACTTGTTAATTTGATAATTCTAGTTTAATCTTTTTGCATGTGTGCGACTATTGAATGGCTAATATTCTTGGATTGTGGTTTTGAGAGTTGAATGCTTTATTTGCTTATACTAACCAAATTGTTTCTCACAAGTTTGGTGGTGCGATGTGTTTAGTAGATAAAATTCATCTTTTTGAAATTGTGGACTAATGTTTTTGAAGATGCCAAAGGGGGAAAGAGAAAGGCAATCAGAGTAAATTTTCAAGGTCTTTACACAAATAAAATAATATGTTCTTTACACAGACCTGACACTATAGGAACAAGGTTAGGGAACAAGACTTAAAACTTATTTAGGAACACCTAAGAGTCTCTAAAGTTGTGCGCCTAACTCAAATATGCGCCCAATATATTTGTTAGAGTTATTAGGGTTGTTTTAACTAAGATCCACTATTTTAGGAATTTAGTTTAAGTTTGTTAGGAAAAAGATTTTAAAAAGATTTTCTTATTTTAATCTAACCGATTTTCAAATCTTATCTTTTACCTTTTATATTTTATTTAAAAGATTTTGTTTTCAAAAATAATATATTTTCGGTTTTTAAATGATTTCGGTTTTAAGATATAAAACAGTTTTTTCGATTTTATTAAAGATATTTTAAAAAAGATTTTTCCTAAAAACTAGGTAATGTAAATAATTTATTTTATTTCCTAAAAACTGGATTACACGCCTAAAAAGATACTGCTACACGTTTTTGTAGTTAGTAGATTTAGTGGCTTAGTTAATTATCCTCCAAGTATTTAATTTAATTAAATGAGTTTAATTATTCCTCAAGTTTTGTGAAACCACGTAATATGGTACCGCTTCTCTTATGAAGTGAAGTAGTGGATTAGTGGGTTATTTACTTGACATAGAATATTTAATTTTTTTAATTAATTAATTAAGATCATGAAGATCATGTGATAAAGGTTTAATTAGTGGAGAACATGTCTTGTCTTAATTGTCTATAAATAGGCGCCTAAATCCTTTGAACAATTTGTGTCTGACTTAGCTAATTTGTCTTAGTTATCTAAAAGAGTTAGTGCCTTTTCCTTAAGAGAATTCATACTTACATTAATCGAGTTTATTACTCTTCCATTGTTTTACAAAGTGTATTTTTGAGAAAAGGGTTTGAGTGAACTCTTGTAAGTGTGAGAAGCTTTGAGTGAAGCAAGAGAAAGAGAAAGAGAAAGGAACTTCGAGTCAAGTTTGAGAGGAACGTCAGTTGTGGGAACTGTCGTTGGGAACTTGAGTTGAGTGACTTGAGTTGAGAATCGAGAGAAAAGTAATAGGTTGTAATCAGAGTTGGTTTGGCCTATTATAGTGGAAAGTTGTTATAAAATCCCTTGTGGTCGAGGTTGTTTTTTCCTACTAGGCCTAGGAAGTTTTTCCTCGCTAAATCTCTCGTGTTCCCATTGTTTGTTCCCAAGTTTACTTTTAATTCCGCAAAAAGAATAGCTTATTCTCTCACTATAATTCACCCCCCCTCTTATAGTGCTCATATTATACAACAAATGTGAATGGTGGAAACACCCATGTGAATAACGCACGTAACTTATGCAATATGTTTATACGCGATCTAGAGGAAGGCGACAAGAAAACCAAATGGCCGAAACTCCGGAAAAAGTTGCAGCACGACTTAGGAATCTGGAGCAACTAGCTCAAAGCTTTGGTTTAATTCTTCAAAACCAGCTCAACAACCACCACCATGGAGACGATCCGCAAGCTGCCATGGCGAAAAAGATTTCCGCTTTGAAACCACTAACCTTTGTTGGTAGAGAAGACCCATTACTTCTCGAAAATTGGATAAGAGACTTCGAAAAGATTTTCACGACCACAGGTACGCCTGAGGCCCAGAAAGTAGACCAAGCGACCTTTTATTTACATGAGGACGCTGATACTTGGTGGGAAAGTGTAGGACCAATTGTTAAAGCTCAAGAGAACTTTAACTGGGAAACTTTTAAGGTAGCAATTAATGCTCGATTCTTCCCCGAGCACATTCGTAGGAAGAAATACAATGAGTTTAGTAGGTTCAACCAGAGCTATAACATGAGTGTGCAAGAGTACGCTCATAAATTTAATGAGTATGTCCGCTTTTATCCAACTGTAGTTCCAGATGAGGGAACTAAGTCTCAAAAGTTTGAAGACGGACTTAAGTTTGATCTTCAGACTCTAATGGGAGGTAGTACCTCAACTACTTTCGCAGAGGCGTATGCTAAGGCCTCAAACTTAGAGAGAATTCTACAGCGTGAGAAAGAAGTGCTAAGTAGACATAAAAGGAAGGTACCTACTAGCAACAACAACCAAGGGTACAATAAGAGTCCCAACAACAACAACAATGGTGGACGCTACAACAACCGCAACAATCAGAATTCTGGGCAACATACCCAACAAGGAAATAGGATCTAAAGGAACTTCGTTTGCAAGAAGTGTGCCAAGAGCCATCCAGAATTCACTTGTCAGGGTGAAAGGATCAAATGTTTCGAATGTGGAGAAGTAGGTCACAAATCGTTCAACTTCCCCAAGAAGCAAGCTCAGAATGGACCAAATGCGAACAACGGTAGCAAAGGTAACAATAATGGAGGTGGAAACATAATTCAGAGTTTCAATAACAACCGCCCAAGTGGAGGAAATGCTACATAGAACGGGAACCAGAACAACCGCTCCTCTGGAAGTGGAAATGGAAACTTTGGAAAGAATTGCAATGGAGGCTACACCAATGGGCGAATCAATGTCATGAGCCGAATGGAAGCTGACACTGATGCTAACGTTGTGACTGGTACTTTTCTTGTGAACTCAAATCCTGCTTATGTACTGTTTCTTGTAAATCTCTTTTCCAAAATATCCCTATAGTCATAGCTGGTACTGATTACCGGCCGATCTTATCCTTTTTTACCTAAAAGACTTTGACGTTATCTTGGGAATGGATTGGTTAGCTAAGTATAAAGCCAAAATTGAGTGTCATAACCAGAAAATATCTCTTAGAGGACCAAAGGGAAATAGGATATATTATAATGGCATAATCTTCCAGCTTGATGTCAAAATAATCTCTGCCGTGAACCTTCAAACCTATCTTAGAAAAGGCTACCCAGTCTACCTATGCGAAGTAAGGGATGTAAGCGTGGAAAGCGAGGAGTTGACCCAGATTCCGGTAGTAAAGGAATTTCCGGATGTATATCTCGAAGAGTTACCTGGAATGCCACTAGTTAGATAAGTGACTTCAAGATCGACTTAACCTCGGGAACAGGACCTATCTTTAAGGCTCCGTATCGAATGGCACCTGCAGAAATGCAAGAGTTGAAAGTGCAGTTGGAGGAATTGTTGGAAAAAGGGTACATTCGACCTAGTGTTTCGCCTTGGGGAGCCCCAATATTGTTTGTCCGAAAGAAAGATGGATCTTTGAGGTTGTGTATCGATTATAGGGAGTTGAATAATGCCACGGTGAAGAATAAATATCCACTCCCGAGAATCGAGGATTTATTCAATCAACTTCAAGGTGCAGCAGTATTTTCGAGGATCGATTTGAGATCGGGTTATCACCAATTGCGAATTGATGAAGAGGACATCCCGAAAACAACCTTTCGTACGAGATATGGCCATTATGAGTTCACAGTCATGCCTTTTGGACTCACTAATGCGCCAGCAGCTTTCATAGACCTCATGAATAGGACTTTCCAACCATACATGGACAAGTTCGTGATAATATTCATTTGACGATATATAGGTGTACTCGAAGGATAAAGAAGATCATGAGACTTAGCTGAGGAAAGTATTGGAGATTCTTTGAGAAAAGCAATTGTACGCCAAGTTCTCAAAGTATGAATTTTGGTTGGAAAAAGTATCATTTTTGGGTCATGTGATATCAAAAGAAGGCGTTTCAGTAGACCCATCGAAGATTCAAGTAGTGACCGATTGGCCTGAACCTAAGACCGTCACCGAATTAAGGAATTTCTTGGGTTTGGTTGGATATTACCGAAGATTCGTAAAGGATTTTTCAAGAACGGACCAACCTCTCACCAAACTGATGAAGAAAACAACAAAATTTCATTGGGATGATAAGTGTGAGGAAGCATTTCAAGAGTTGAAGAAAAGACTTACAATATCCCCGGTATTGACATTACTGTAACAGCCCGTTTTCCCGAGCTGCTAGGTAAATACACTTAAGATCCACTAATCACAATCAATGCTTAATAAGCCTCGGATTAAACATTTACTCGCAGCGGAAACATAACCTATGAAACGATCCTGAAACCTGTGGATTATTGGCCCACAAAACAAAATCCTTTATATAAGACTTCAATTACACCGATATCTCGACTATTATTCCCAAATATTGTATACAACGAAATATAAATATCTAATCTCAAATACACTATCTAGATACAAACTCAATCCATAAGCTACGCTGACATCTTTACCTTGCTTCACTTCAGAATCCTGAGCTCACAACACCAAACCTGCAACAATATTTCACTCTGCCACTCACCAAGTGACAGGCCACAGAAATGACAACACTATCAGCAAAGCTGAGTACACACTGTGTAATAGAAAATACAAGTTTAGGTGTATTTTGAAAACTAACACATAGTTATAATAACAGATAATCACATTAACTCAGTTATTATCGTTCACAAAATCAAATCGTTTGGCATGAACGCGAGTGGAGAGGGGTACCACGCAGTACCAGCTGTCTCCAAACTATTGAGGGTCGTCACCCAGCCTTTTATTGTTATGCTTGCAAGACTTACCCGGACATGTCCTATAACGCCAGGAATTCGCCCCTCCTGGAAGGCAACAGCTAGGGACTCTACCCGCCCTAACTCGGGGTGCCTATTCATGCCTCACTTTCATATTTATAAAATAAGATATTTAATGATTCATACTTGAATCCTCAATACTCATAACATAACACCATATTCGACCTTATCTGGTCTTAACTCATATCTGAATCATTTCCTCATTATCATACCAAATCATATTTTGAGAAATATAGTATTTTCGAACGATTTCGATAATTGAACAAAATGATACTTTTATAACAATCCAATAGCAATTCACAACTAACTCACAGAGATGTATCTATAATCATGGCCATTACCACAAACGATATATGATATCCAAAATTCAATATAACGCCCTATGGAGCATTTAAATATATTTTGCTGAACCCAAAGGTTACCTCAACTCTATAACAATTATACGAAACCTCCAAGCATCATAACTTGATTTCCCATATCATCTTGAATTATATACGTCTACATAGCCATTCTCCAACAACCATCTCACGATAACATCAATAATCAATAACCAAACTTAAACTAATTCCCAATTCACAAATTATCAACCTTTAACATTCTAATTTCCTTAATCCTTAATTAATATCTATAACTTCGATGATATTAGCTACATCGACTTGCATCCCAATTCATAATCATAATTCCAAATTATATAACTAAACAAACTAAACATAACTCACAACTGTACCTAAATCAAGCACCTAATTGTGCTACCAACAATTATATTGAGAATATAAAGCTAGCTCGACTCGTAAATAAACCTCAATAAACTGATTTCTATGTTGCACTCAAATCCTTAACCAATATATCAATTCCAACATTATAATCTCCTTCATAATTCCGAATGATACTCCATTCCAAAATCATCCTCCAATAATCACCTCATAACAATAACAATAATCAACAACCAATCTTAACTATTCTAATTATCTTCTTCTAACAGAACCATTATGCTAATAAAACTGAATCCCGCAAATAGAAATTAATGAAGTCATTCCCATAACTCATAACTCGACTTCATACATATCAACTCCAACTACAATAATTATAACAGTTTCCCAATTCTAAGATTAGGACTTCCCTCGCATCATCAACAACGACTATCCAATAAGAACGATACAACAACAACAATAGGCAACAGCTTCACAGCAACTCCACCACAACCACAATGACAGAACAACAATAACCCAACAACACTACTACAACAGAGCAACAACAACAATAGCAACTCCACAACAACTTCACCACAACCACCACAACAACTCACAACAACAATAACATAACAACTCCACCTTAATCATCATAATTACTCCACAAGTCCATGTACTAAACACATTCCATTAAGAATCATAATCGTAATGACTTAGTGTATAAGTGTTGTTTAGGTCAAATGAAACATCTCTAATGAACCTTAGCATGTTATACTCTTGTAATATACTCAATATACACATAATAAAATACACATCATAAGTAAATTCATTTCATAAACATGCTTTACACATAGAAAAAACAATCACTAACTATAGGATGGAAATCTCTAGGGTAAAACCAAACTAAGTGTGTACCTTAACTAAGGATGCTTAAAGCCACGAAATTCCTTAATCCACTTGGTTAACTACTCCTACAGCTTCCCCTGAATGTATAAAATGCTAAAGATAGTTTCAACAAGCTTATAGATATGAAAAACTAAGCTTAAATACAAGAGGTGTAAACTGTTGAACTTACACACAACTTATGTGATCTTTAGCAAGGTTTTCTATATGAGTTTAAGGTCTAAAGATTGGAACCAAAGCTTGAACTACTTTGTATGGATGTCTAGAAGAGTTCTATGTAAAGAAAAGTGGGTGTCCAAGAGGAAGAAATAAGAGAAAGGAGACGAAAATCCAGAACAGGCTTTTATAGTCTGTTCTGGCGGTACCCCCAGGGGAGGGAAACCTCTTCTGGGCAAGGTCGGTTTCTTGGAGTTTTTGGTGATTCTTGCTTGAGGTGTTAGCCTAAGGTGTTGGCTTTCATGCATAAAAAGTTCTTTGAGAGATCGACACTTAAGTAGCTGCTAAGCAGCTTTCTTTGAGGATAGGTCTGAGCTGTAATTTCAGCTGGCCAGGTTTTACTATGTAAGCAATTTACCTATTGAGCCACGTAATTCTTGGGGATAAATGACCATTTTAACCTTAAGACATCCCAAGCATGTCATATATCAAGTTTGGTTAGGTTCTGAGCTCGGATTCAACCCCAAAGGCTCTTTAACTAGAAGTTCATCTACCCGATAAAACAATCTCCAAACGATTTTCATAATCTTAATGTTTAAGGCTCTCAAGGACTTTCTAACTTATATATTGGTTTCCAAAGCCTTATTAGCTAATAAGAATGATGGTTCTTATCCTCTTTGACCTTTCTTAACCACTAAGAATGATAGTACTTATCCACAAGCTTTCTTAACCCTTAAGAATGATAATGCTTATCCACAAGCTTTCTTAACCATTAAGAATGATGATGCTTATCCACAAGCTTTCTTAACCATTAAGAATGGTAATGCTTATCCACAAGCTTTCTTAACCATTAAGAATGGTAATGCTTATCCACAAGCTTTTAAATAAAGGTTCTTAAAAACAGGGCTATTACAATTACCCTCTGGAATAGAAGGATTTGAAGTTTATAGTGATACCTCAAAGAAAGGTTTTGGGTGTGTTTTGATGCAACATGGCAAAGTAGTGGCCTATGCGTCGAGACAAATCAAACCGCATGAGCAAAATCACCCTACTCATGACTTGGAGTTAGGAGCGATCGTGTTTGCGCTGAAAATTTGGAGACATTACTTGTATGGAGTGCATTGTAAAGTATATACAGATCACAAGAGTTTCAAGTATCTGTATACACAAAAGGAGTTAAATATGAAACAAAGAAGCTGGCAAGAGCTTATAAACGACTATGACTTGATGATAGTGTATTAAGAAGGAAAAGCGAACAAAGTAGCTGACGCATTGAGTAAGAAGAGCGCTCATTTGCTAAACGTGTTGATTTTGGCAAATGAACTGTGTGAAGAGATCAAGAGATTGAGCTTGGAAATAGTTGAATCCGGTTATGTGAAAGCTCAATTGAAAACTCTTACTGTTGGACCAGACATATTTGAGGAGATCCGGGAGAAACAAGCTGCAGACAAGTGGTTAAGCAAGTTAAGAGAGATAAAAGAAAATGGTCAAGCACCAGAGTTCGAGATCGACGACAATGGCATTGCAAAGTATGAACGGAGATTGTATATGCCACAAGACGAGGAACTCAAGACGAGAATTCTAAAGGAAGCTCATAGTTCGCCGTATTCTATACATCCAGGAGGAGATAAGCTTTATAAGGATTTGAAGAAGCATTTTTGGTGGCCTAGGATGAAGCAAGAAGTAGCCGACTTCGTGGCAAAATGTTTAACCTGCCAGAAGGTGAAAATACATCATATGAAGCCTAGAGGAAAATTGCAACCATTGGAAGTGTCAGGATGGAAATGGGAATCTATCTCTATGGATTTTATCATGGGATTACCGAATACGAGATCGGGAAAGAATGCAATATGGGTAATAGTGGACCGTTTGACTAAGACGGCAAGATTCGTGGCAATGAAGGATACTTGGTCATTGAAACAGTTGGTCGATGCTTACTTTAATGAGGTAGTTAGGCTACATGGTGTTCCAAAGGACATCGTTTCGGATAGGGACTCGAGATTCTTATCTAAGTTCTGGAAACAGCTTCAGATAGCCGTGGGTACACTATTGAAATTCAGCACAGCCTTCCACCCAGCACTTGATGGTCAAACGGAGAGAACCATTCAGACCTTAGAGGATATGTTGAGAGCATGCGTAATGGATTTCGGAGGATATTGGGATGATCACTTGATTTACATTGAGTTCTCGTACAACAACAGTTATCACTCGAGCATAGGATTGGCACCTTATGAAGCGTTGTATGGACGAAAATGCAGAATTCCTATATGTTGGAGCGATGTCAACGAATCATTGAATTTAGGACCGGAAATGATAGAAGAAACTACCAATAAGGTGAAGTTGATTCAAGAGCGTGTGAAAGCAGCTCAAGATTGACAAAAATCGTATGCCGATCAAAGGAGACGAGATTTGGAGTTTGCATTTGGAGAGAAAGTGTTGCTAAAAGTTTCACCAACCAAGGGAGTAATGAGGTTTGGTAGGAAAGGAAAACTAAGTCCTCGTTATATTGGACCTTATGAAGTATTGGAAAGAATTGGACAAGTGGCTTATAGGTTAGACTTACCTACAGAATTAGCCAATGTTCATAATGTTTTTCATGTGTCTCAACTTCGTAAATGCATTTCTGACCCCTCCCATGTTATCCAACCTAAAACCATTGAACTAGATGAGACCCTCACTTTTGAAGAACGTCCTATTAGAATCCTTGATTCCAAAACGAAAAACACCCGAAACAAGGCAATAAAGTTAGTTAAAGTTTTATGGTCTAATCATCAAACCGAGGAAGCAACATGGGAAACAGAAAACGACATGAGAAAGTGTTATCCTGAACTCTTTTTTGAGGTACGATTATCGAGTTTCGGGGACGAAACTCCTTAAGGGGGACAAAATGTAATACTAACAAAGTGCAAAGCTAATGTTTCATTAATATTAAATATCTAACTTTAAAGTTCGAGGACGAACTTTGTTTTTAAGGAGGAGTAGATGTAATGCCCCGAATTTTCAAAGATTATTTTATTATTTATTAAGGTTTAATATTATTTCCACTTAAAATCATTTTATGATAATGCGATTTTATTTGATAACTATGTTTATTAAAATAATGATTTCATTTAGCTTTGATTTATTTAACAAGTTTTATTTAAATGGTTATTTATAAGTAATTTAATTATGGTAAATTAAACTCTTTACATTTGTTATGGGTATCTTATACAAAGTATCCTTGTACAAGTTGTCCACCCATTTTTTTTAGTAATCCAAAGCCCAAATATAAGTCCATAACCATATGACAATTTTAACCAAAAAAAAAAAAAGAAAAAAAAGCCAAAAGAAAAAAAGAGAAATAAATAAGCGTGATCATCATCACCATCTTCATCCCTCCTCACATATAATACAAAATCAACAGAGCCACGAGTTAGTTTTCATGTTTAAATAATTGTTCAAGTTAATAAAAATGAAGTGGAAGTAATTTCGTAAGTATTTAAAATGATTTCATAAATAATCTACTTTGATTTATAACTCTCTTAAAGATCATTAAGAATTTCTTTAAATTTATTCGAATTATTTAATTTGTTTATTTGTTAAACGTATATAAATAGGGGTTATTTAGGAACTAACTTATACCTCGTTAATATCTATTGTAGACTCCGATTTCGTAGACGGGGAATATCAAGAGTGCTAATCCGTTCAGTGAACTTAACTTTTGGGCACGCGTCACGAGATAATCTCCGATGTCCATCTAAACATAGATCCCGTTAGCGTAAAATGAATTATTTACGTGATTATTATGTGCTTATAAAATTTATAAGTATGGACTATAATTATGGATTATCGATTTAATGTGGACTATGAATACAAAGAACAAAATGGACAATGATTATGGATTTCGATTATGAATCATATGGACGATGTACGATACGACAAAGATGTTCATTACACCGCTATTAAAATCGGTTAATGTCATTTAATAATGTTATTATTATATTATTATGATCATTATTACTCTTATTTTTATGATTATGATTATGATTATTATGATTATTATTGTTATTATTATTTTATGATTATTATTATGGGAATTTATGAAAATTGGTATTAATAAAGACTTGTGATATTGAAATGATTATGAATCTGAAGTGATAAATGAACTCAAGTGATGGTTGTGTCTATGAAATGAAATATTGAAATCTCTATGAATGGATTGAGATTATGATGGATTGAATATAATCACACTGGATTGAACAAAACGACGTAGATTGAACAAGATGGCGTAAATTGAACAAGATGGCGTAAATTGAACAAGATGGCGTAAATTGAACAAGATGACGTAAATGTGTACGTGATTTATGTGATGACTTGATTAAAAGATGTAAATCACGTAAAGTGAAATATCGGAGGGAAATGATGAACAGGTTGCCCTGTATGAGTGGTTTAGCGGCCCCAACAGGTTCTCTAGTTACTATGCTGATTATTCTGTTACTGTCTTTCTTCTAGCTTGTTGTGATCCAAGTACAAGGGGTGTGCACACTAGAGACTCTGTTATTATGGCCATTATGATATTCGTAGGTGGTTACAGGGGATTGACTCCGGCCTACAATGTTGAAGTAAGTGGTTACAGGGGATTGACCCCGACTTACTGGTGTTCTCTTTCCTCTCCTTGAATAACCGAATTATTTGAATTAATGATGTGATTATTCAGTGTGTGTGTGTGTGTATGTGTGTGTGTGTGTGTGTGTGTGTGTGTGTGTGTGTGTGTGTGTGTACATATATATATGTATGTATGTATGTATGTATGTATGTATGTATGTATATGTGCTATATATGACTTCGAAAACTATTAATCTACTATTTTACAAAGTATTTTCAACTTAAGTATATTACAGGATGGAGTTGGAATTACTCAGTTTTCTGATTTTTGGGAGCTTGTCTCTCTTGTCTCTTTTCAATGTATTTGTGTAGGTGGGTGATCGAACGGGGGAACAAAAGGGATATCATTTAGAGTGTCATCCACTTAGCATATGATTAGCTTCCGTTGGGACTCTGAAATATTTAATTAATTAGTAATGTTTAACGAACGATTTACTTAGTTGTAATGATTAATGAATTTGAGTTTAGTTTGTTTTTAATTTAGCCTTGCATTTATTTCCAAAGAGATAATTGCGGCGGTAGTATCACCCGCCAAGTCGAACCCTAGTGGATTTATTTTCCTCCCCCAAATCCCGAGCTTTATCGAATAAAGAAGAGTTTGGGTCGGCGGGGGTGTTACAAGCTTACGAAGGATTAAGCATAGCGAAAGAGACTCTAGTCGAGATAACCCGGACTATTAGCATCACACTCACCGAACTACATCGGGGAGTGTAAAACTCAATTCCCAATCCTAATCAATTCAAATTACTATTACAACACGGTCCTGATTCTCAAACTATGTTATAATAAAATTCTATACAAAATCTGGCAGAGTTTCCTTTGAAAATAGGACAACCCTAAAGCGAAAAATAATTTAAAACTGTTTGCCATATCAATAAATAAAATACTCCAAGCTCAACAACCAACAGAGAATCAGGATTACTAGCTAGCAATTCTTAAATACAGAATTATGTTATAACTAATTTAATTACTAACTATTACAATGTCGAACGTCCTCACTTCGATAACAATTATAACACTACTCCAGCTCATATTAGGTTCAACTTGTAAAAGGTTAATTTACGACATCAACCTGAAACATTTAGGATATTGCCACCCCCAAGTGGCATGCCACATAAATGACAAAACAACATACACACATGGGCAAAGCTGAGTACTAAACCCGTAGATAATATTAACACATGTTTTGGTGGCTTTTACTTGAAAATGACTCAACATTCAATATAATCACACTTTCATAATATGCATTGTTATGGCTGAGTTTTTGCAGGATGACATTGACATGATGACATGATGACACGACGACTGTGACACGAAGACGCGACGAAAAGACACGAGGGTAAGGTCAGTCGGAGTACAAGTAACGGATTACCTGAAAATGGAAAGAGTTCAGCAAGGCCTTAAATTAGTCGTGAGATCCGTTGACAAAGAGTAGATTATGCAAAGGAGGGGGAAAGATTGCAACGTTGGAGTATAATTAGGAAGATCTCCTATAATCAAGCTACCGTTACCATTGTAATAGATTTAGAATTTATTATTGTATTTGTTGGAAAAAAGCCAAAGGAAAAAAAGGCATACAAAAGAGAGAGAAGCATCATTAGATAGGACTACGGAACATTTTTTTGTACTAAGCGAAAAAGAAAGCATACTCTGTAACGATTGTCACTAGACTATCACGACAGTCAACCATAGTAGATTGGTGGATCTCCATCCACCCGCGATATTTACCCATCTTCATTGGGATATTCCGCGTCACCATCTTTGTGTGTTCATCCCCTTTGATCCCCATTGCATTCATTCTTGCATTCTCGCATTGTCGTATACAAAATCTGGTTAAAATCGTCCCGAACTTTAATTCTCTCGTAGTAGACAAATTTTAGCATAAACAATTTGGCGCCCACCGTGGGGCGTAACCAGACCAACTACTGTTCATAATCCACCAAATGGGGAAACACCGAATCTCGACGAAATGCAGAGGCAATATGAGCAAATGAGAGCAGAATTGCTCGAAATGAAGCAAGCTAATGAGCGATTAGCCACTGACTTCACGACGTCGCAAGAAAGGATTCAAAAGTTGCAAGAAGAGTTAGCATCGTCCAAAGCTTCGAAGGTCGACGTCGCACCAATCTGAACGACATTCCTTACATGAGGGACCTCTCTGAGTCAGACGATGAGAGCCTGAAACGACGAAGAACTCGAGGATGAAGAGCCCTTAAATAATGAAGAGAACGACCAGGGAGAAGGAGGAGCGAATCTTATGGCAAAGCGCATGGTCCAGATCGAAAAGCAGAATAGGTGCTTAATGAAGCTCATGTCCCAGCTTCCCGGGGCTCCGACGCCAAGCATCGTGGAGCATCCAGATGGTTTTGCAGAGTCACCATTCATAGAGAGGATCGCGAGGGCTGTGCTCCCCAAAAAGCTCAATCTGCCTACCCTCGCTGCTAATTATGACGGTTCGACTGATCCAGGCGAGCATGTTGCCCAGTACAAGCAGCGGATGTGGCAAGCGTCAATTCCTTGGCATCTGGTAGAAGCTTGTATGTGCAAGTATTTTGGAGCCACGCTCACTGGCCCGTTCTCAAATGGCTCGAATCTCTCAAGCCAGGAAGCATTGGCAATTTTTCCACCCTAGTCAACAAGTTCTATGAGAAGTTTGAAGGCAGTCGTAGCCTGGAAAAGCAGACGAGCGACCTATATGGCGTCGTCCAAGGGCCTAAAGAATCTGTTCGCGATTATTATAATCGCTTTAATAAAATGATTAGCATTAAAGATCTTGATACTAAGACTGCATTGAATGTTTCAGGAAAGGACTAATTCTGCGATCAAACTATACAACCGTCTGACGAAGTACCCGTGTCAAACGTTCGAGGAAGTCAAGTCACGAGATTGCACAAGATGAGATTGGAAGAAGACGATGCCATCCTCAACACCATATCAACGCGTCGTGCACCAGAGGCTACCTACAATCAGAAGGCTTCCGTTCCCAAAAAGAATAATTGGCGAAGTCACCCATATGGTCGCCAAACCAGGTAAACAATGTTGCTAACGTTGTCAAAAATGCAGGTAATGACATGAGGACGGAGTCGCTAACCTTCCCAGATCTAGACTCTTATGGATTCTCTGTCGATGTCGGAGGCGTCGTAAATGCCTTGACCAAAATTGGAGCACTCGTGCGTTGGCCAAAGAAGAGCGACCGACCGGAGGCGCAAAAAGATCAGACAAGGTGGTGTCAGTTCCATCATGATCATGGCCATAAGACGGAGGAGTGCATTGCGTTGCGACGTGAGGTCGCGTTCATGCTTAATAAGGGTCATCTCAAAGCTCTCTTAAGCGATAAAGGTAAAGCGTCCTTTGAGAGAATCCTGCGCAGTCCGTCCCTCCTGCGTCGCCCATGCACGTAAAGGTAATAAATGTTATTTCTGAGGGTCTGATGTATGTGGACTAACGTACTCCGCAGCCAAAAGGCTAGCAAGAGAGGGCACCCCTCGTCCGCCGTTTTTAAATCTTGCAGGTCAGCGGAAGAACGTAAGCTGGAAGCGATGGCAATCACCTTTGATGACGACGACGTCTGCGCCGTAGAGCACCATGATGGACTAGTCATATCTCTGACAGTTAGTAATTGCTTGTTGAAGCGAGTGGTCGATGGGGGCAGCTCAGCAATATAATATTCAAAAGCGCCCTCGAAGGTATGGGATTGTGTGATAAAGATATTACTAAAAACTCTACTGCTTTGGTTGGATTCAGTGGAGAGGCCCAACACACTATCGGAGAGGTCACGTTGCCAACATTAGCCAAAGGCGTCAACCTGCCGACCAGATTCAACGTTGTGGATTGCCCGTCTGCATATAACATCATTCTCGGCACCCCATAGATACACAAGATGAAGGCCGTCCCATCAACCTATCATCAAACGCTGAAGTTTCCAACCAAGTGGGGCGTCCAAGAAATAAACCGCGAGTAAAAATCTGCAAGAGAATGCTATAGCTCGTCGCTCAATCCCCCAAAGGCATCCATCTAGGAATTAAAGGATGGGTCAGTGCCCGACGCGCCCAATGAGCAGGACGTGGATGAAGTGACGCTCGATCCATCCATCCCCGATCATGTCGTTCGAATCCGAACGACGTTGTCACAAGAAATACGAGGACAATTAATTGATTTTTTAAAGGCTAATCAAGATTGTTTTGCTTGGTCCCATGAGGATATGACAGGAATCAGTCCCGACGTCATAACACATAAACTCAACGTCAGTTACTTTGGCCTTAGCACATACTAGGGTTCTTAATTCGCTAATTTCCGATCAAGTTCCTTTGCTCCCTGTGGATACGATCCCTGCTTCCATTATACTTGCTTAATGTGCATGAAAGTAGGTTAACTATATTTGGTTAGGAGTACACGGCAAACACCTACCAAATTTTGGCACCGTTGCCGGGGAGCAACGCATTACTTGTTTGTAATTAGTGAATTTTTATTCCTTAGGTTATATTGCTTTGTAGTTTATGGTTAATACTCGTGCTACTAACCAATATCCTTTGCAGTATGATCGAGATTTGGAATTAACTCTTTTCAGGTTGAGAAGAGAACGACGTGAAAACTTCAAGGAGCTTCCTTTTGCTATCGAAATAGAAGAAGAGATGCCTCCGAGGGTCGAGCCACGCACATTGAAGGAGCTCACAGCTCCTAACCTTGATCAACAACCCTTATGCATTGCATTCCCACAAGAAGATGAAGGGGAGACTTTTGAGCTGAAATCGGGGTTAATACATTTGCTTCCGACATTCTATGGGCTAAATGGTGAAGATCCGAATAAGCATCTTTCGGAGTTCCATGTGGTGTGTAGCAGCATGAAACCAAGTGGCGTGTCGGAAGAGAAGGTGAAACTCAAGGCATTCCCATTCTCATTAAAAGGTGCGGCAAATGATTGGTTATATTACCTTCCACCGGGTAGCATTTCTACATGAACTGATTTGAAAAAGACTTTTCTCGAGCAATATTTTCCGAATTCGATGTCTGTGGTATTAAAGAAGGAGATAAGCAACATCGAGCAAAAGAGTGATGAAACCTTTTATGAGTACTGGGCCAGATTCAGGAAGTTATGTGCTAGTTGTCCTTATCATGGCTATGCAGATGAAGACTTAGTGCTCTACTTCTATAATGGATTAAGTGGTGAAGATGCACGAATGGTGAATGCAGCAAGTGGAGGGTCAATTGTGAATAAAACTGCACAGGCTGCTAAAGATTTGATAAACGAGCTACCTAAGGGCTCGAGACAATTCACTAGAAGATCAGGAGCTCGTCGTATGGCTGCCAAGACTCCTGGAACTTCTAAGTTAGAGGATCAAGTGCAAGCTTTGACATCCATGATGCGGGAATTCATGACAAAAGAAAAGAATACTTAACATTTGAAAGCTTGTGGCATTTGCTCTTCGAATCATTCCACAGATTTTTGTCCTCATTTGCAGGAGGAAGCGAGTGAAGAGGTAAAGGTGGCCGGATTTCAGGGCCAAGGTTTTCAGAAGCGGTATGACCCGTATTCGAACACATATAATCCTGGGTGGCGAGATCACCCCAATATGAGATATGGAAATGCTTCGGGAAACCAGCAGTGATCGCACCAGTAGAACCGTCCTCCACCTCTTTACCTGAGACACCAGGAGCAAGGAGCTCCACATTTTAGGCCACAAGGCCAAATACAGGGACCGAGTACCAGCATGTCAACTGAAGAAATGATTAATGCTTTAACTAAAAATGTGACTAACATGCAGGGAAATATGGTTCAATTTCAGGAGGAGACCCAATCGAGCATCAAGAATTTGGAGCAACAAATGAGTCAGGTCTCTGGAGCAGTGAGCCGATTAGAGGCTCGAGATTCGGGAAAGCTACCGTCTCAAACGGAGCTCAATCCGAAACAGAATACAAGTGCAATCACTTTGAGGAGCGGAAAAGAGATAAAAGGTAGAGATAAAGAGGTCGAGGAGGAGATTGTTGTTTATGAGCCCGAGCCTGAGCCAGATCCAGAGCCAGAGCTAGAACCTGAACCTGAGCCTTCCACATCTCATGAGAAGCCCAAGCAATCACCACCTCCACCACTTTATGAGCTAGCTCCTCCTTTTCCAGAAGCACTGCGAGATACTCGGAAAAAAGAATGTGATCGTGACATTTACGAGACTTTCCGTAAGTGTAAGGTAAATATTCCCCTTTTGGATGCTTTAAAGCAAATTCCTAGGTATGCTAAATTTCTGAAGGAAATTTGTACAACAAAAAGGAAACAAAGGTTAAGGGGAGCCCAAAAGGTAAAGGTTAGCGAGCACGTCTCTGCCATGTTCCGAAAGGCACTTCCTCCGAAGTGCAGTGATCCGGGCTTGTTCGCTATCCCTTGCGTGATTGGGAACACCACATTTCCTGGGGCTATGCTAGATTTAGGGGCTTCGATTAATGTCATTCCATATTTTTTGTATGAGTCTCTAAAAAACTAGGCACCCTACATGAAACTGGTGTTGTGATTCAGTTAGCCGACCACTCTAATGCTTACTCGAAAGGGATAGTAGAAGACGTGTTGGTTAAGGTCGATAAGTTAATCTTTCCTGCTGATTTTTATGTTTTAGATATGGAGCATGACAAGCACGCTACTCCTATTTTGTTAGGAAGGCCATTTCTAAAAACTGCTAGAACAAAAATTGATGTGCATAGTGGTTGTCTTACTATGGAATTTGATGGAAGCCTTGTAGAGTTTAACATCTACGATTCCATGAAATTCCCGAGAGATGACCACTCTTGTTACTCCATAGATGTCATTGATTCATACTTGCAGGATGTTTTCGATATAGGTGGAGAAGATTCTTTGCAGGTAGCTCTTGCAGGAAATGATATTGAGTATGTTTTAAGTGCTAACTTGCAGGAAATAGTACAGCTTTGGAGGAACATGTGACTCTTCCACTCGTTCCCTCCTTTGTGGGTCCTTTGCCTTTGACTATCCCTCCGGGGAAGCTTTTACCGTCTATTTTACAGGCACCCATAGCTGAGCTGAAATCATTGCCTGAGCATTCGAAATACGCATTCCTTAGAGATGGAGATACAATATCGGTGATTATATCAAGTAAGCTCTCCGCGGAACAGGAAAGAAAACTCATCGAGGTGCTAAAAGACCATAAGGAGGCGATCGGGTGGACTATAGCAGATATCAAAGGAATAAGCCCAACCACTTGCATGCACCGGATTTTGTTGGAGGATGATGCAAAGCCCGTGCGACAGCCTCAAAGGCGGCTTAACCCACCTATGATAGAGGTGGTAAAAGCCGAGATTCTGAAACTTCTCCCATCTGGTATGATTTTCCAATTTCAGATAGCAAATGGGTTAGTCCGACCCAAGTTGTTCCAAAGAAGTCTGGAGTCACAGTTGTAGAGAACCAAGATGGTGTCTTAGTTCCCACCCGTGTCCAAAATGGGTGGCGAGTCTGCATTGATTACCGTAGGCTTAACGCGGTAACAAGCGAACAAGGAAGGATCATTTTCCATTGCCTTTTATTGACCAGATGCTTGAGAGATTAGCTGGTCATGCTTATTATTGCTTCCTAGATGGATATTCTGGATATTTTCAGGTGGCCATAGTGCCGGAGTATCAGGAAAAAACAACCTTCACGTGTCCTTTTGGCACGTTTGCCTACCGGAGGATGTCTTTTGGACTATGCAATGCCCCCGCGACTTTTCAGAGGTGTATGGTAAGTATCTTTTCAGGATATATGGAGCGATTTTTGGAAGTTTTCATGGACGATTTTACCGTGCATGGAAATTCTATTGAAAATTGTTTAGAGCACTTGACTATGGTTTTAAAACGATGTATTGAAACTAACCTTGTGCTTAATTCTGAAAAGTGTCATTTCATGGTTGAGCAGGGAATTGTGTTAGGCCATGTGGTCTCTGTAAAGGTTATAGAAGTTGATAAGGCAAAAATTGATACTATTCCGTCCTTACCTTACCCTACTAATGTGCGAGAAATTCGTTCTTTTCTTGGTCATGCAGGTTTTTATCGCAGGTTTATAAAAGATCTCTCGAAGATTTCATCTCCTCTTTGCAGGTTGTTACAAAAAGATGAAAGGGAGGCTAGTCTCGGCTCCTATCATTCAACCTCCAAATTGGTCTCTTCCATTTGAGATTATGTGTCATGCAAGCGACTATGCCATAGGTGCGGTGCTAGGACAAAGAGTTGGAAGGGTGCCACATGCCATCTATTATGCTTCTATGACACTAAATGAGGCACAGCGTAACTACTCCACGACTGAGAAGGAGTTGTAAGTTGTGGTCTTTTCACTGGAGAAATTCCGATCCTACTTGCTCGGGACAAAAGTAATTATTTTCACTGACCATGCATCTCTCCGCCATTTAATAGCGAAGAAAGAAGCCAAACCTAGGCTAATTCGGTGGATTCTCTTATTAAGCGAGTTTGATTTGGAAATTCGAGACAAGAAGGGGATTGAGAACTTGGTTGCGGACCATTTGAGTCGATTAGTATCCTCTTATGATCTAGAACCAAGTTTGGAGAAGCCATGGCAAGAGCCTATTCGGGAAGAGTTCCCGGGCGAGCAATTGATGGCCCTAGGATGCTTACATCCATGGTATGCCGATATAGTAAATTTTCTTGTTTCTAACTCTTTTCCTCCTCATTTTTCCAAGGCACAGAAGGATAAGCTCAAGAGCGATGCCAAGCACTATGTATGGGACGAGCCTTATCTCTGGAAGCACTGCGCAGATCAAATAGTAAGGAGATGTATTCCTGATGAAGAGGTAGCTTCTATCCTTACCTTTTGTCATTCCCATGCATGTGGGGGTCATTTTGGAGCAAAAAGGACAGCACGAAAGGTATTGGAATGTGGTTTTTATTGGCCGAGTCTTCATAGGGATGCATTTCATTTCTGTAAATCTTGTGATAATTGTCAAAGGGTCGGGAATATATCCCAAAGAAATGAAATGCCTCAAAGTGCGGTTTTGTATTGTGAAATCTTTGATGTGTGGGGCATTGACTTTATGGGACCTTTCCCGACCTCTTTTGGTTTCATGTATATTCTTTTAGCAGTGGATTATGCATCAAAATGGGTGGAGGCTAAGGCCACTCGTACTGACGATGCTAAGGTGGTTGCAGATTCTGTGAAATCTAGCATATTTTGCAGGTTTGGAATTCCAAGGGCATTGATTAGTGACAAGGGAACCCATTTTTGCAATCGAACCATTGGTGCGCTGCTGAAAAAGTATCATGTGACTCACAAGACCTCAACGGCCTACCATCCACAAACAAATGGCCAAGCGGAGGTGTCTAATCGAGAGATCAAATCAATCTTGGGGAAAACGGTGAATCCAAGTAGGAAGGATTGGAGCTTGCGATTGGAAGACGTATTATGGGCATATAGAACAGCTTATAAAACCCTCATTGGTATGTCACCATACCGATTGGTGTTTGGAAAGCCGTGTCACCTTCCAGTAGAGCTTGAGCACAAAGCATATTGGACCGTCAAAAACTTCAACATGGCCCTGGATGAAGCTGGATTGCATCGGAAGTTACAATTGCAAGAATTGGAGGAGATAAGGAACGAGGCTTATGAAAATGCAGCAATTTACAAATCAAAGATTAAGGCATGGCATGACAAGTTAATTATAAGAAAAGAGTTTAAGGTGGGCCAAAAGGTCCTCTTGTTTCAGTCCCGCCTACGTCTTTTTCCAGGAAAATTGCGTTCTAGGTGGATCGGGCCAGTCATTATCGTGAAAGTGTTTCCACAAGGAGCTGTGGAAATCCAAAGTGAAGCCACCTCAAAGATTTTGAAGGTAAATGGACAGCGATTTAAGCCGTACTTTGAAGGATTCAAGCAAGTTGGGGCTGAGGATGTTCCTCTCGGTGACCCGGACTACGGTTAGACCATATGGTTGCAAGTCGTGTCGATGACGGTAAATAAACGAGCTTGTTGTATATAGTGTAGAAAGTTAGTTTTCTTTTGGTTTTTGGAAGATATTATGCGTTTGGTTTTTCGTTTTGCAGGAAATAAAAGAAAAGCTCGTGACTTGTGAAGTTGTTGTGTGTTGAAATGTGGATGAACGAGTATCAAAAATCGAGAATTGGTTATTGATGTGTGAGAAAAAGCATGAATGACTAATGAGAGTAATAGGTGGACAAGAGTGAAGAGGGAGCACAGAAAAAATGAGGGACGTTCTTCAACTAGGAAGGAAATCAAAGAAGCAAACACAAAACAATAGAAAGAAACAAAAAACAGAAGACGCTCGCAAGCCGCGATGAGAATCGCGGGTAGAGATTGTGCAGGTCACGACTCGCGACACTGTTCGCGACTCGCAATAGCATCAGGTCGCGACTCGCGACCAGACGTCTGTTTTTTTTTTTACGAAGCTCACTTACCCCTCTTTTTTATCCCTCACACACATTCATCCGCCACCCCTCCTTCCTCTCAACATTCTCTCACTCTCAAAACTCTCTACACTAATCTTTTCCTTTTTCTCTCTCCACACAAATTCTGCACTTTCCACTCTCCTTCACATCATAATCACTCCAAAATTTCTGAAAATTAACACCTTCTACCAAACCCTAGAATTTGGGGGCTTTTGATTTGGAGCAACACCATCCAAATTGAAGTTTGGAGGATCATTCTACGTGATTAAGGAAGCTATTCACAAGTTTTACTCACCCTACCTAACACTACTTGACTTACATTTTGGTGAGCCCACCAATTTACCAGAATTTGATCTTAAATGTCTTTTGGCTATGACACCACAAGGGGAGGGGTGTCCGGATTGGGTAAAATTTTGGGTGGATAGGTGCTTAGCTCAGTCGGCTGAGGGGAAGACCTCGGGGAAATTGAGTATGGGGCGCATGATTAGCCTTTTAGCCTCCCACCTAGGTGTCCTAGTACCTGTGGACAGGAAGGGCGCACCCACATACTGGTGGTCGGTTTTCTCGTGATTCCAACTGTTATGATACCATTACCTTGAGGAGTATTACCATGCTTCATTTCACAACCATAGGCAATGAGACGAGATATGTGTGGCTCTTTGGGGTAAGGAATGTTAGGTATATGACTTTACCGCAGGAGTGCGTGGCCATTACGGACCAGACTACCCACGAGGAGCTTTTACTTTCCCCTAATGAGAAGTATGCCCGCGTGGTGGCGGAGGAGTTAGGTCAGAGGGACCCTGAAGGGGTCCAACCTGTGCCACAGCCACAGCCACAACCTCAGCCACAGCAGTTCCAATACTAACAGTTTCAGCAGTACCAGCAAGAGCAGGGTTACCTCCCTCAAGCCCAGTTTCAGGCTCAGGTAACCCAGCAACTATCCAGTGTTAGGGGCGATTTGGGGGAGATGCAGGATAGGATGTACGGGATGGAGGACCAGATCTATTCAATTGGTTCCATGGTTTCGGCCATGAAAAACTTCTTTGTGTCTCGTTATCCACCTCAGGGACTGGAGAACCAGGACTCCTGGTACTACGATCCCACATCCGAGATTGAGGCGGCGCGCATTATACGCCGCCAGGAGAGAGAGGCCCGTAGGGCAGCCCGCAGGTTTGAGCGCGGGGGCCCCTCGGGATCTTAGAGCTTTTCCCTTTCCCTTTCCTTTTTCTGTTTTGGTTTGTTTTGTTTATATTGTGGTAAGTTGATGTAAATTTGAAAAAAAAAACAGTGAAAAGAAAAAGAAGAAAAAAAAAACGAAGAATCCCGCTGAGTTGAAAACCCGCAAGGGCGGGCGACTTGGGCAAAATTGGGGGCTTGGATAGGTCGAAAACCCGAAAGGGGCCTATGCAAGAGCTAGTTGAGCGGGTGAGTTTTGCGAGCCGAAAAAAAAAGAGAGATGAAAAAAAAATGAAAATGAGAAGCTAGGATGAAAACCCGAAAGGGTTCCTAGGCAAAATGAGAGATAAAAAAAGAGAGAAAAGAAAACTTGCTTTGATTCTCATTTGTCGGTGGCGGCGTTATAAGGTGGCGGCATTTGGAGTTGGTGTTTTCGGGTTAGATTAAGTTCTTGTTTTGTGTCTTTTGAGGGCGGGATAGACATCTCTTTTTGGCTTGTTTTTCTGTTGTTATTTATAGTATGTTTTGGTCGGAGCAAAAAGCTAAGCGTGGGGGAATCACTCACCCTCGTGCCTTACTTTCCTTGCATTTTGGGTTGGTTGGAGTTAGGAGGTCATTGTTGATGATCGTGTCCTGGGACCTTTCGGGATTCGAGGGTCATTTGTATAGGAGAATTCTTTTGGGGTAGATTTTATCGTTTGGCTTTTGTGTTTCGTGGATGGCGAATTCGGAGGTTGACGTGGTATGGCGTATTTTGGGGGCTTGGGTGTGTCGAGTTCTCTTTTTCTTTTACTCGAGGTCGAG
The DNA here is from genome assembly GCF_026745355.1 of Beta vulgaris subsp. vulgaris. Classification (NCBI taxonomy): domain Eukaryota; kingdom Viridiplantae; phylum Streptophyta; class Magnoliopsida; order Caryophyllales; family Amaranthaceae; genus Beta; species Beta vulgaris. The sequence continues at coordinate 33,104,440 of NC_079209.1, forward strand.
TAAGGTTTAAGCGTGGGGGACTTTGATGTGTCCAAGTTATCCGCCAATCTTAGGCGGATTTCGGGTCGTTTTTGGTGACGGTACGAGCTTAGTATCGGGGTTTAGGAGAGATTTGATGTTAGGAGGTGTTGCCGGAGGATGTTGTGATTTGAGGAGTCTAGGGAGTGGTTTGCATGGTGGCACACTCGAGGGCCGATCTTAGCCCTCCAATCACTTTTTGTATCCTGGGGTCCTTGTTCGTAGTCCTTTATGGTGCATCTTCCGAGGTTTTCCGAGCCTTGTTCGAGTTTCGAGTTCCGAGGTCCGTGGTTCAAGCTTCGTTATTGTTCGTCGCTCGAGGATTGATTTCACTTCAGTTCTATAGCTCCATGGCTTACTCAAAAGCCAAATTATTTCTTCTTTCTCTTTGTATTTTTTGGTTTGGCGCGTTTTTTAGGCAGAGAGCACGTCGCGACCCGCGATTAATATTGCGAGTCGCGACCAGCTTGTTGTCGCGAGTCGCGAGGGTTGTCGCGAGTCGAGACCCCCTGCGTCAGCGCCTCATATTTTCTTTTCCTCCCTTGGAGGGTAAGGTTGTTAAGTTAGCTTTTTAGTTTAGTTTTAACTATGAAAAAAGGGAGGAGAGAGGTGTGTTCTATAGGTTTTCTTCTACTCTTCCTTATTAGATTTGTAATGAATTCTATGGCTTTGCTAGCTTAAACTTCCATCTTGGATTTGGTTATTGAAGCTCTAATCTATTTGTGAGAACTTGTTACTCTTTATTTTCTTATGGTCATTGTGATGCTTCTTGTATTTATCTCCATGATATTTGCATAATCTTTATTAGGAACGTTACTAGTATTGTTGTGTGAATCATCTAATGCTAATTTTAGGTGCATAATCGGATTGTTGTGTTCCTAGCTCCATGTAGCATACTAGGTGTTTGATTAAATGCTGAACATTAATCTTGTGCACTTAGAGAAGCATAGTGCATTACTTGAATGTTGTTGCTTTGATAACATTAGTAATCCTATCATGTTCCTCGACTTTAATGCTACTTTGGTTTGGACTTAAGTGCGATTCATTTGAGTTAAGTCATAGTAAGAGCGGTTCAAACCACGCGGATCGTGTGTTAAACCACGATCTAAGAGGATAGAGGTATCGACTTCTTGATAGGTGACCATAGGAGGGGTTGAGGGTTAAGGTTTCGTGATCACAAAGTAGGTTAGGGTGGATGTTAACCGAGTCCAAGGCATTTTTATATTGTAATCTCTTCGTGTTTTAGCACCGTGCGTAGTTTAGTTTACTTACATTGTTCCAAATCCCCCTTATTCGGTTACTTTGACCTTAACACATACTAGGGTTCTTAATTCGCTAATTTCCGATCAAGTTCCTTTGCTCCATGTGGATATGATCCCTACTTCCATTATACTTGCTTAGTGTGCATGAAAGTAGGTTAATTATATTTGGTTAGGAGTACACGGCAAACGCCTACCATCACCGCCGTTACTGTCAAAACCAAATGACGGAGAGACGCTCCAGCTTTATCTTGCGGTGAGTAACGTGTCCGTCAGTGCCGTCTTGACACGAGAAGCAATGAATCAGTAGCTCCCAATCTATTACGTCAGTAAGTCTCTGCTAGACGCAGAGACCAGGTATTCCTCATTGGAAAAACTCATTTTAGCCATAGTTGTTGCTGTTAAAAAACTTAGGCACTATTTTGAGACGCATACTGTTATTGTTATGACTAACTACCCTGTCAATTTTGTCTTGCGACGCCCCGAATTAACAGGATGCATGAGTAAATGGGCAATTGTGCTTAGTGCGTACGCGATCCAGTTCCGTCCAAGAACAGCCATTAAGTCGCAAGCTTTGGCAGACTTCGTGGCGGACTTTAGCCCAGAATTAGAACAGCTGGCAAACGATGAAGTCGCACAGATTAATCAAGTAAACGATGAGTCTTGGGTATCGTTTGTTGATGGATCTTCTAATTTTCGTGGTGCAGGTCTAGGCGTTGTGCTAAAGTCGCCACAAGGGGGCAAGGTAGTACGAGCCATTTGCTGTGAATTTAGAGCGATGAACAACGAAGCCGAGTACGAAGCACTTATAGCAGGAATGACGTTAGCAGAAGACATGGGACAGGGCGTTAAGAGTCTTCAGCGACTCATTGTTGATAGTTAGCCAAGTCAAGGGCGAATTCGCGGCAAAAGATTCCAAAATGGCTATGTACTTAGAAATAGCTCAGCGTAAGAGTAAAGTGTTTGACCCGTTTGATATTTTGCAGATACCAAGGGACCAGAATACGCAGGCAGATGCGCTGGCTAATCTCGGATCTTCTTTAAGGGACATTTCGTTTACTTCCATCCCTATTGTTCACCTGGAAAATCCTGCAGTCGCCAGGAATGTTGGAGACACCGTCGCGACAACGATTGAGCATCGTCAAGACAACCAAAATGTCATTGGTAACGTCAGCCACATCGTAGCTACGAGCGACCTTGGCACTAAGGAGGTAAGTTTCAGTTGCACAAAACCATTTTATGACTATCTTGCTAACGATATGCTTCCAGCAGACAAGGCAGAGGCGCGCAGAATTTGGTTTAAAGCGTCACGATACATTATTTGCAGGTTTGGTGCTCCGTCCGAAATAATATGCGACAATGGGTCGCAATTTATTAGCAACAAGACGAGACGTTTCTGTGACAAATGGAACATAATGTTGCTAACGTCAACGCCAAGATATCCACAAGCCAACGGACAGGCTGAGTCCAGTAACAAGACGATCATTGACACTCTAAAGAAACGACTTACAGCCGAAAAGGGTAAATGGGCGGAGGCGTTGCCTTCCATCTTATGGGCTAATCGTACGACACCACGCACTGCGACAGGACAAACACCGTTCTCACTAGTATATGGTTGTGAGGCTGTCTTGCCTTCCGAAGTGAACGTCCCGACTGCGAGATGTAGTTTAGCGACGGCGCAGCAGAACTATGACGAGCTCATAAGCGACCTGGATACCATTGAAGAGTTGCGTGACCCAGCGTTGGTGCGCATGGCTGCTCAGCAGCAAGTAGTCGCAAGGAGTTTCAACAAAAACGTCCAAGCCAAATCCTTTGTTGAAGGTGATTGGGTCCTAAGAAAAGTATTTCAAAACACACAAGAAGCTAACGCTGGTAAGCTATGACCTAAGTGGGAAGGACCATATCAAATTAGTAAGGTAGTAGGTAATGGAGCCTCCCAACTGGTCCGACGCGATGGAAGCTCCATACCACGCAGTTGGAACGCTACACACCTCAAACGATACTTCTTATAGTTAAGTAATTTACTTCGCTTTCCCGTCATTGTGTAAGAAATAAATAATGATTATTATCATGTCTGTGTCATTGTGTGTTACTGACTTCCAGGCAAGACATCCCCACCTGTTCCAATAACACTGCGACGATCTTTACCTACCCCAGCTAAACGTTACGACAGGGGCACTGCTATTCAAAGCCACAACTGTTTTCGACGTTCAATGTATTTTTCTGGCAATCGCATGAAAGTGTTTATGTACTTCCGATGTGTATTCAAAGTTGTTAAGTCCAAACGTTATGTCTGAACGACCAACAAAGGCTTACTAAGCGCCTGACTATGCCTTAGGAACGTCAGAATAACGACTGAAACACACGCATGTTGCACAAAGTAAAAGCATAAGATTAAAAAGCACAAAGCATAATTGTCAAAGTTATGGCCACCCCCATGGGCGACCCAAAAGTACAAACGTCAGAAGTTATGGTCACCCCCGTAGGTGACCCAAAAAGTACTGAACAAAGAGTCACTCCCTTGAGTGACCCAGAACAAAGTTCGATAAAAGTTCAAAGAAAGAGTGCATAATATAGAACGATTAAAAAACTAAGCGTCAGAGGCTTTGTTTGCTTCTTTTTCTGGCGACGCAGCAGTTAACGGAAGAGTGGCTGCGACCTCTTTCTCAGTCTCTGGGTCGGACGGCACGTCCGACGCAATAAACCCGGTGCAAGACGGAGCATTCTCATCTACCTTCGATGAAGAATTCGCCGTCGCATCCAAGTCTTTTTCGTCCATCAAATCCTTCATCGACCCCATGTATTGAAGGTACAAGTCGATATACTTCTGTGGCGTCCACGACCCCTTCTTCTTCATCAGGAACTGATACATCAGCGTAGTGACACGGTCGTTGCACGTGCCAAATTAAATACCTAACTTAGCCTAATATAGGGTAAGAAAGGGTCGATTCCACAAGGAAGCAAAGATTAATCAAGGGTTGAATGCGATTTAGCGAGCTAAGCCTATTTTTGGGGGTTTTTGAAATTAGTGAACAACTAAGAAATTAGGAACTAAGAAACTAACAGATAGATTAAATAATCCGAATTAAACTATATTAAAAGGACACTAGGGATAGGGGATTCGCGAGCTAATAGATTATCAACCAAGTTGTCAAGCCAAGGGGATTCCATAGGGTCGATTAGGGGACTCGATCTCTCAAATGCTTCCCAATTACTCTCTCGAGCTAATTAGGGGGACTTAATCAACCGATTTTACCTATTCTTATGGTAAAATCAATTAATCAAGCATTTCCACAACTCATAGTGATCCAAACGAGGTCCTATGGAGTCAAACACATATTCTCATGGTGAAGCCAACCTATAATCTAGCTAAAGATCTATCTAAGATTTCATTTCTCAATCCTTCACCTTAGATTTCCACAACAAGTTCAAATGGTGATCAATCAAATAAACAAGGCAATCAAATTAGTTAGACAACACAATCTCACCCAAAGCGCATCCCCAAGCTTGACTTTTAAGGCCAACTCATGGTTAGCAAGGTCATCCCCTTCCCCTAGTTACTAATCTACTCACTAGCCATGGAAAGGGATAAATAAAAAGCTTGAAGCAACAATAGTGAATATCATATCTAATAAGCTAATCATCAACTAATTACTACTAATCAATACCAAAGCAAGATAAAATAAACATAAAAACAAATAAGAGAAAAGATAGAAGAAATACTCAAAGATGGATGATATTCAAATGCAAAACTCCATTAAAATAGCTTCAATAACCCACATTCAAAAGTTTAGATATAGTTTCTCTCTCTAAATTCTACTTCTCTCTCTAAAAACTCTCTCTAAATTCTACTTCTCTCTCTAAAAACTCTCTCTAAATTCTACTTCTCTCTCTAAAAACTCTCTCTAAATTCTACTTCTCTCTCTAAAAACTCTCTCTAATTAGAACTAATTAATTTCATAAAATTAAAAGCTTAGTCTTAGAATTATTATAAAATTGGTTTTATACCCCGTAGAAACAAGGGCAAAGTTGTAAAAGACGAAACAAAAAGAACGGAGTATCTGGGCGTTGGAGCGCCCGCTCCTGCCAATATGGAGTGCCCGCTCCGGCTTGGAGCGCCGCTCCTGGGCCGCTCCAAGTTTCTGCCAAGTAGTGAGAGCCTTGGAGCGCCAGCTCTTGCACCGCTCCTGGGCCGCTCCATGCTACTGTCATTTGCCTCATCTAATATGGGGCACCCGCTTCTTTTCCTCGAGCGCTTTGGAGCCTCTTCCTTGCTTATCTTTGCTTCAAAACACTCCAAGAACATATTAGATGGGGGAGGGGGTAGAATGCACATGCAAATGAAATGACCTATATGCAACCTAATAGTATGCAAATGAACTAAAACTAAATGCTAAACATGAGAATATGAGAAATGATGGAAAAGGGAAGAAAAAGGAATATAATGGCCTAAAATGAATCTAAATGACCTAAATAAATGCAAATAAGTGAACCTAAAGTCCACTTATCAAATTCCCCCAAGCTTGCCAATTGCTTGTCCTCAAGCAATCAACAATCTCAAGGAAACCAATGCATGAATGAAAACTATAAAGGCATCACAAAATTAAGGTCCTCGTCTTATAAGAGGTGTCAAGGCAAAGGAAATCTCGACCAATTTTCGAAGCTTATAGCCGTCCTTCCTTATCCACAAGTTAGGGGTCAAAGGGTGGTCTAAGCTAGTGTGCAAAGAAAATGATTGTCTTAGAGCCCTCAACTATCACACAAGCCTTCATTGATTTTAAGTGAAACCTTTCCCTACAAAATGGAAAAACTCGCTCAACCTTGTACCAATCGCGCCCCACAAGCTCACAAGATCCCCTAAGCTAGCCTATTTATTAACTTGATTTTTTTTGTTGTTGCAAGGGCCCTAGACTACCTCCTCACGCGGTCTACCTCTCACTCGATAGTCATGTTTCTGAGGCACGGTACCGAGCACTCGATATGAGACGCGATAAGAGGGTAAGGTAGCTCATACCCAAGGCATTGGAGCATCTCTAGGGGCCAAAGCATGATGATATAGAGCTACTAGCCTTGTGGTTCTTATGCACCACTTATTGAACCAATTGGCCAAAGGGCTTTTTTTTTCTTTTTAAGGCTACTAGCCTTCCATTTGATTGAGCTAGAAAGGTTCTCAAGGTAGCCAAAAGGCGTATCCAAGGTCAAAGGAGAGAGTAAAGACTTTTTATAGGGAAAAAGTGACATTAATTCACGCTAAGGCGAGTCTCGGACAATCGAGGGGTCTATTAGTACCAAGACCTAGGCATCCAAGCTTAAAGCACCCCTAATACTCCTAACGAGCACATAAGACACTCAAGGCTAATCACCTCTACTCAAAAGCCAAGTTCCCAACCTCTTAATTCATATCATAGAGTTATTCCTTAATTAGGTGATGCAAAAAAAAATCTGTTTGATGCTTTTTTTTTTTATATGCAAATTATAAGCTACATGCAAAGCTATCATGCCATGCAACTATACTACATGCAAGTCTAAGACCTAAAGAAATGAGAAGAAAATAAAAAGAAACGTAAAGCAAAAAGATATATACAAAGCAACAAAAAGAGTAGACATAGGAAAAAGTTATATACATGTAATATACAAGAAAACAGTCAACCATGGTCGTTCTCATCAAATTCCTCAAGGCAATAAACATTGAAGCACACTCTCCTATCATGCCTCTAAACCCGACCTAGCAATGCATCCTCTCTAAGACGCGCACCCAAAAAAACACCCCAAACCCTTAAAAAGAAGCCACATCCCGCGAGCATAATCAAATATAAACACCCCCAAACAATCAAGGCACCGTCCTCGGTGCAATCATTCAAAAGAAGTAAAGGGGGACGGGGCAAAAGGAACTAGTCCTCGTCCATGTGAGATGGACCGGCTTCCGGAGGGGGGCCATGAGGCTCCCAACCGCCGTGTAGCCCGGCGGCCAAGCGCCGTAGGGGTGGGGATAGGCGGGATCACCCATGGGGTTGGAACCCCCGGGTGCTCGCCAATCATAGGGTGGGTCGCGTTGGGGCCAATACGGGTACGTGGGTTGGCGTTCATTCCATCCCGGTATTGGCCATGTTGAGGAGGCCAATTTGGAAAGTTGACATAAGGGTCAACATTTCCACTCTGCACATGGTGATGGTACATAGCATCAGTTTGTACCATCATACCACTCAAGTCTTCTCTCATGCCTTGGATCATATTCATCATACGATCCTGGTTGAGAGCAAGACTGTGGTAGGCCCCCTCATAGTCAAAAGACAGGATGACACTGAGGCACGCCGGCTGGAACTCGGCTCCTCTTGATGGGGAGGAGGAGCTAAGTTGCCGCGTCGGGCTGGGCGTCCGCGAGGGGGTCAAAAGGGATGAGAAGAATCTCAACTCCTCCCCTCGCGATCAAAGGTGTCACCGCTGGGTTTGGGAGGTAACAGTGATGACGACCCCTTACCTTCCAAACAAACCGCTCGGGATCGGGGGTAAAGTCATCCACCCGGCGGCTCTAATATAGTGCAAATCAAGGAAGGGGTTCTATCAACTGGAGTCAACAAAGAGAGTTGCTCCCCAAACCCAAGAGCGGAGGCAATGATAGTAACATCCCCCACAATGAATATCGGATTTGAATAATTCCCCACGGCGTATAGCAAGACACCGTTGGAGAAATAGAAATCCGAAATTCAGCTTGCCCCCACTTTCTTCAGGGTGATGGGAGGCAATGTAGAGTGCACTCACCTCCTCCGATGCTACCTTACTTGGTTCTTTTTTTGAGTAAATGGAGGTAACAAGGAGGCGGTGAATGTATCTAAGAATGGGGGAATGCATATGAGAGGAATATCCCGTCTTTGGATCAAAAGGGGCGTATCCGGCAATGTCGCGCCAAAATACGTCCCTTTGATAGAAGGTGGGGTATTGCCAAGTCTCGGGATTGCGAATGGCGTTTGAGGCATCACATTGGAAAATTTCATTAAGCCTCGCCAAAGAGATGCATTGGGGTTGATTGAACAATTGGAAGGAGATTTCATACTCCCCCTCATGTCCCTCAACCTCACGTCTCTCGAGAGAGGCTAAGAATTCCAAGTGAGGCGCTCATACGTCAAGGCGCTAAATGTGTGAAAGCGTTCCATGCCTAAAGCAAACAAGGCACGCCTTACATCAACTCTTATCCCTAGACTTTCAAGGGTGTCATTGGAAAAACTTGGAAGCCTTGATCTTCCGGTGCTTAAGTTCGTCATACCAACGTTTATGTTCGGGTTTGACGAACTTAAGAGCCGGAAGGGTGCCCTTGGTGTTCTTTGGGAGGTTGAGCCATGATCTTTTCTTACTTTTTTTACGGAACGAAACATCTTGGAGTTTAAAGAAATGCTCAACCAAGTGATAGTTTTTTAAAAATCAAAAGACACGAGCTCAACCTAACAAATAAACACAAAAATAAGGGCACCGATGAAGACAAGAAAAATCAAAGTAAAAATAAGAAAAATTGAAAAGACACTATAAAAAATATAAAAACAAAAGGAACTAGAAAGATGAAAGGAGTAAGTAACTAAAAGAAAAAGAACGAAAAAAAATCACACAAAAATTCGAAAAAATCCAAAAATCAGATAACAATCAAAATCTATCTAAATCTACCAGCTAAGTCCACAAGAAACACCACAATCATCATATATTCAATTCAAATCTAGAAGAAAAATGAAAGTTAGGGTTAAGTTTTACCTCCCTCTTTAAGAGGGGTGAAGAAATCCCAATTGCGAGCAATGTAGGCGATTTCAAGCTTCAATATGCTCCTTACCCTTTTTTCTTCAAGAATTCTCCCCAAACTTCAACTTTTAAGTGATGAGAAATTTCGAATTTGGGGCTTTTTGACGAAAATGGGTTCTTTTGTAGAGGAGGAGAAAATATGAAGGTTTTGTGAAGGAGTGAGTGAAAATTTGAGAGATGAAGAGATATGGAGATTTGAAGTTGGAGTTTTAATGGAGGTTGGAGAGAGAAAAGGGTTTGAGTGAAATGTGAGTGAGAGGAAGGGAGTGAGTGAGAGGGAAAGGGATGTGAGTGAGAGAGAAGGGGAGGGCCGATGGAAAAAGGGAGCTTAAAAAAAAATTCGCTCGGCTCAATGGAGCGCCCGCTCCGCTAAAAGGAGCGCCCGCTCCGAGCCTGGAGCGGGCGCTCTTTCATCGCTCCCCACCGCTCCAATTTGTCTTTTTAAAAAAAATTCGTGGGCGGAGCGCCCGCTCCTGGACCGCTCCCCCCACGCTCCAATCTCTCTGCCTTCCTTGTAATTCTTGCGGAAGGATGGAGCGCCCGCTCCTGTTTATGTGGAGCGCCCGCTCCTCTTGTGGAGCGCCCCTTTTGGGCTCTTTTGGCTCGCTCCTCCTTCCCTTCTTCAACACTTAGCCAATTTTTTTCATTTTTTCATCTTTTTTTTTTTTTTTTTTTTCAAAGCTTAGACCCCGGGTTGCCTCCCGTAAGCGCTTCTTTAAAGTCATTAGCTTGACTTCCCTATGATTAAAATTCTCATAGGGAAAGGGGGTAGTCATCCAAAGCAATGTGACCAATGTGCTCAATTTGGGTTCCATCATGGTATACCTTGAGTCTTTGCCCATTTACTTTGAACGTCCCTTTTTCTTCACTCCACACTTCTACCGCTCCATGCGGGAACACCGTTTTTACCTCAAACGGTCCACTCCACCTAGACTTAAGTTTCCCCGGAAAGAGTCTTAGCCTAGAGTTGAAGAGAAGGACCTTGTCTCCTACCTTGAACTCTCTCTTCATTATCCTTCGATCATGCCAAGCCTTAGTTCTCTCCTTGTAAATCCTAGCATTTTCATAGGCATCCCCCTAAGCTCTTCGAGCTCATGAACATCCAAAAGTCTTCTTTCCCCGGATGACTTGAGATCAAAATTCAAAAGCTTGATGGCCCAATATGCTTTATGCTCTAACTCAACTGGCAAGTGGCATGATTTGCCATACACAAGCTTGTAAGGGGTTGTGCCAATTGGCGTCTTAAAAGCTGTCCTATAGGCCCATAAAGCATCATCGAGCTTTAATGACCAATCCTTGCGAGATCGGTTCACGGTTTTCTCCAAGATGAGCTTCACCTCCCTATTTGACACTTCCGTTTGGCCACTACATTGTGGATGATAGGAGAGCCCCATTTTATGATGCACCCCATATTTGGAGAGGAGTGCTTGGAAACTCTTTTTGACGAAATGGGATCCCCTATCACTAATCACGGCCCTTGGAACCCCAAACCTCGGGAATATCACGGACTTAAAAGCTTGGTAACTACCTTAGCATCGTTGGTGGGAGAGGCGATTGCTTCCACCCATTTGGAGACATAGTCAACCGCCACTAAAATATAGGAGTTACCAAGTGAAGAAGGGAAAGGTCCCATGAAATCCACCCCCCAAACATCAAAGATCTCCAACTCTAGAATGTTGTGAGGGGCAATTCATGCCTTTTTGAGATGTTGCCAACCCTTTGACACCGATCGCAAGCTTTAACAAAGCTCCAAACATCCTTGAACATTGTGGGCCACCACAATCCACATGATAAGATCTTGGCAACGGTCTTGTCGGAGCCCATATGTCCTCCAAAAGGGGTGAATGACATTTCTCTATCACACTTGCTATCTCATCATCGGGAAGGCATCTCCGGTATAAACCATCCTCCCCCGTTTGAACAAAAGTGGGTCCTCCCACGCATAAAACTTAGAATCATGGAGAAACCGCCTTCGTTGTTGATATGTAAACTCAAAAGGAATAATCCCACAAGCCAAGTAATTCGCCATGTCGGCAAACCATGGAGTATCAAGAGCTTTGATGGAGTATAAGAATCATCCTTTAAGCTATCATCAATGGGAAGCTCATGGAGGGGGAGTCTTCAACAAAGGTAACGTGAAAGGTGGTCGGCCACCAAGTTTTCCGTTCCCTTCTTGTCCTTAATCTCAATATCAAATTCTTGGAGGAGCAAGATCCATCTAATCAATCGCGGCTTCGCATCTTTCTTGGACATAAGATATTTGATTGCCGAGTGGTCCGTGTACACTACCACTTTGGAGCACACAAGATAAGGCCGAAACTTATCGAAGGCAAACACAACCGCTAACAACTCTTTCTCCGTTGTGGCGTAGTTCTTTTGAGCCGAATCAAGTGTCTTGCTCGCATAGTGGACCACATGAAGCTTTCCCTCTTTTCGTTGCCCTAAAACGGCTCCCACTGCATAATCACTAGCATCACACATTAGTTCAAAAGGCAAGCTCCAATCCGGAGCTTGCACAATGGGGGCGGAAATAAGGGCATGCTTTAAAGTCTCAAAAGCGTTCATGCAAGCATCATCAAAAACAAACTCGTTATCTTTTTGCAAGAGGCTAGATAGGGCCTAGCAATCTTAGAGAAGTCTTTTATGAACCGGCGATAGAAACCGGCATGACCAAAAAAGAACGCACTCCCTTCACCGTAGTAGGTTGGGGTAACTTCTCTATGACCTCAACTTGGCCCTATCTACCTCAATTCCCTTGTGGGAGATCTTGTGTCCCAACACATGCCATCCTCAACCATGAAGTGACATTTCTCCCAATTAAGCACTAGATTCATCTTTTGACATCTTTGAAGCACATTTTTCAAGTTCTTGAGACAATCGTCAAAAGATGAACCTACACGGAGAAGTCATCCATGAATACCTCAATGGTCTTCCAACATGTCCGAAAAGATGGCGGCCATACATCTTTGGAATGTAGAGGGCGCATTGCACAAGCCAAATGGCATCCTTCGATAAGCAAAGGTACCAAATGGACAAGTGAATGTAGTCCTTTCTTGGTCATCGGGGTGGATGGGAATTTGAAAGAACCCCGAATAACCATCAAGGAAACAAAAATGGGAATGACCCGCCAACCTTTCCAACATTTGATCTATAAAAGGGATGGGGAAATGATCTTTCCGGGTGGCCTTATTCAATCTCCGGTAATCAATGCACATACGCCACCCGGTCACCGATCTAGTAGAGATTAGCTCTCCCTTTTCATTGGTGATGACGGTCATGCCTCCCTTTTTAGGGACCACATGGACGGGACTAACCCACCGGCTATCGGAGATAGGGTAGATTATTCCCGCCTCAAGGAGTTTCAAGACCTCCTTTTTGACCACTTCCTTCATATTGGGATTCAACCTTCTTTGAGGCTCAATAGAAGAAGCATGATCGTCATCAAGATGAATTCTATGCATGCACAAGGTAGGACTTAGCCCCTTGAGATCTTCAATGCTATACCAATGGCACTTCTATGTTCCCGAAGGACATCAAGAAGTTGAGTAAGTTGAGTGCCTTCAAGCATAGCATTGACCATCACCGGGTAAGTCTCACCCTCACCAAGAAATGCATATTTTAAAGAAGGGGGAAGGGGTTTCAACTCTACCTTGGGAGGAGGCTTAGAACTCTCCTCCTTAGGTGAAGGCACCTCAAGGGCTTCGATCTTCTCCTTGGACAATAGGTTGGAGAGGATCCATGGCAAGCTTGAAGTTCTTCCCTTCCTCATTATCCTCCAAATCCTCGCCCAAAAGTACATCTTCCAAAGGGTCCTTCTTATTCCTCATACCCTTCAAACTCAAGACCTCCTCATCAAAACTATCTATCTCTTCACTTCTTCCATGATTGGAGACTTCATTGATTTGATGAAAGCAAACTCCATGCTTTCATCTCCTACCCTTAATGTAAGCACATCACGTTTCATATCAACAAGAACCCCAGCCGTTTTAAGAAAGGCCTCCCAAGTATAAGAGGGACTTGGGAGTCTTCCTCCATCTCCATAACCACAAAGTCACATGGGATGAAGACCCTTCCAACTTGGACCGGCACATCCTCCAACTCTCCAATAGGAACCTTCACCGATCTATCGGCGAGTTGAATGACCCTCCTTGTAGGCTTGAGTTCAAAATTAAGTTGCTTAGCTATGGACAAGGGCATCAAACTACACTCGCCCCAAATCTGCCAAGGCCCTCTTGGGCTCCAAGTCCCCAATCTTCAAAGGAATAGAAAATGACCCCGGATCTTCAAGCTTCTTGGGGAGCTTGTTTTGAAGTACGGCACTAACTTCGGCGGTCAAAGCATAGTAGCACTTTCCTCGAGCTTGGTCTTATTGGAGAGGAGCTCCTTAAGAAACTTGGCATAAGTGGGCATTTGAGACATGGCTTGGAGGAAAGGGATATGCACTTGAAGTCCTTTCATGACTTCCAAGAACTTCATGAATTTGTCATTGAGTTGTTTCTTAGCTAACCTTTGAGGAAAAGGAACCGGAGGCACATAAGCCTTGGGTGTCGCTTGACTAGCCTCGTTGCGTTGCTCATGAACTTCTTTCTCTTGACTCGGTACAACATCACTTTCATCCTTCACTATTACTTCTTCAAGAAGCTTCTCAACCTCACCTTCACTCCCTCTTTCTCAACTTCGGGCTTTCATTCACCTCACTAGGCATCTTAGGCCCCTCATAATTTGCTCCGGATCTCAAAGTAATGGCCTTGGCATGCTCGTGAATCACGGGTTGGCTTGGAAATTTAGTAGAGGGGGAAGTGGTGTTGCTTACTTGTTGGGCAATTTGAGCAAGTTGGGTCTCAATCATTTTGTTGTGAGCTTGCATTTGTTGTAAGGAAGAGTGAATATCCCCTACTTCTTATCATTATCGGTATTGGTCTGGTTTGTTGGGCAAGGAAAAGTTGAAGTGTAGACTCAAGTGATGAAGGCTTTGGTTGGTTAGGCTCAAAGGGTGGTCTTTGTTGTGGTTGGTTGAAACCGGGTGGTCGGAAGTTGGATGTGTAGTTGTTGTGATTTTGTGGTGGAGGGTGTTTCCATGATCCTTGAGAGGGGTTGTTCCACCTCCCTTGGTTGTTGAAGTTTGAAGGCCCCTCTTGCCTTGCACCAACCCATGCGACATGTTCCGTAGATCCTCCACAATAAGAGCTTGCATGATCGGTGCCCCCACAAATTTCACAAGAGAAAGCTTGGGAAGGTGGTTGGCTTGGGGATGCCAAGTTCACCTTCTCGAGTTTCTTAGCTAGAGTGTCTAGCTTGGCATGGATATGATCCATAGCATCTACATCATACTTCCCTTTGCCACTAGCCTTCTTGCTTGTAGACCTTGTGTTCCCCGAAGAGTAATGCCTCACAACCTCCTCTATGGTGGGCTCAATGTTATCAACCGGAGTTTGGTGAGTTGACCCCCCGCTCCGGAATCAAGACTAGCTCTAGTCATGGAAGCAACCCATCATAGAAGCTTTGCATCAACATCCATTGACTATACCCATGGTGCGGACACGATCTTCGGAGGTCTTTGAACCTATCCATGCCTCATTCAAACTCTCATCCTCATCTTGTATGAAATTAGAGATCTTCCTCCTAGCCTCGGAAGTCTTCTCTTGAGAATAAAACTCATCAACAAAAGCCGCCGTCACTTGTGCCCAAGTAGTCAAGGAATTGAGGGGGAGAGACTGTAACCACTTCTTGGCCTTCCCCGTGAGAGAGAAGTGAAAAAGATTAAGCCTCACGAACTCTTGATTAACATTATTTTGCTTGACCGTGGCACAAAGCTCAAGAAAGTTCGCCAAATGGTCAAGTGGACACTCATGAGAAAATCCTCCATAAGGCTCTTGCTTGATCATTCTAATCAAATGTGGAGAGAACTCAAAGTTAGCGGTAGTTGCCGGCCTTCGTATCCCACTTTTGAGCTCAAATGCTTCGGGGTGACCATAGTCCCTCAAAGCTCTTGGAGGGGGTGGACCCTCCGCCATGATACTAGAAGTAGAAGAACTGGATTGATCTTCCTCAAATACCTCCCCCGGTTGCTCCTCACTAGTAGCTAGCACCCTTGGTTCCCGAAAAATCCTCCTCAACTCCCTAGAGTGCCCTCAAGATTGTGGTCGATTGGAAGCAAATGATCACTTCGTAACCTTCTTGACATGCAAACACAAAAGCTAAAGGGAGAGATTAGCAACACAAAGGTTTACCACCAAGTAGCAAGCAACCAATCGGTAACCAAAGAAATATAAAAATGGAAAAGGGGAGGGGAATAGAGTTGACTTAGACTCAAAAATCACAATTCAATGCAATGTAATCCGTTGCTTCCCCGGCAACGGCGCCAAATTTGACACGGTCGTTGCACGTGCCAAATTAAATACCTAACTTAGCCTAATATAGGGTAAGAAAGGGTCGAATCCACAAGGAAGCAAAGATTAATCAAGGGTTGAATGCGATTTAGCGAGCTAAGCCTATTTTTGGGGGTTTTAAATTAGTGAACAACTAAGAAATTAGGAACTAAGAAACTAACAAATAGATTAAATAATCGAATTAAACTATATTAAAAGGACACTAGGGATAGGGGATTCACGACTAACAATTATCAACCAAATTGTCAAGCCAAGGGGATTCATAGGGTCGATTAGGGGACTCGATCACTCAAATGCTTCCCAATTACTCTCTCGAGCTAATTAGGGGACTTAATCAACCGATTTTACCTATTCTTATGGTAAAATCATTAATCAAGCATTTCCACAACTCATAGTGATCCAAACGAGGTCCTAGGGAGTCAAACACCTATTCTCATGGTGAAGCCAACCTATAATCTAGCTAAAGGTCTATCTAAGATTTCATTTCTCAATCCTTCACCTTAGATTTCCACAACAAGTTCAAATGGTGATCAATCAAATAAACAAGGCAATCAAATTAGTTAGACAACACAATCTCACCCAAAGCGACCCCAAGCTTGACTTTTAAGGCCAACTCATGGTTAGCAAGGTCATCCCCTTCCCCTAGTTACTAATCTACTCACTAGCCATGGAAAGGGATAAATAAAAAGCTTGAAGCAACAATAGTGAATATCATGTCTAATAAGCTAATAATCAACTAATTACTACTAATCAATACCAAAGCAAGATAAAACAAACATAAAAACAAATAAGAGAAAAGATAGAAGAAATACTCAAAGATGGATGATATTCAAATGCAAAACTCCATTGAAATAGCTTCAATAACCCACATTCAAAAGTTTAGATATAGTTTCTCTCTCTAAATTCTACTTCTCTCTCTAAAAATTCTCTCTAAATTCTACTTCTCTCTCTAAAAACTCTCTCTAACTAGAACTAATTAATTTCAGAAAATTAAAAGCTTAGTCTTTGAATTATTACAAAATTGGTTTTATACCCCGTAGAAACAAGGGCAAAGTTGTAAAAGACGAAACAAAAAGAACGGAGTATCTGGGCGTTGGAGCGCCCGCTCCTGCCAATATGGAGCGCCCGCTCCGGGCTTGGAGCGCCCGCTCCTGGGCCGCTCCTAGGCCGCTCCAAGTTTCTGCCAAGTAGTGAGAGCCTTGGAGCGCCAGCTCTTGCACCACTCCTGGGTCGCTCCATGCTACTATCATTTGCCTCATCTAATATGGGGCGCCCGCTTCTTTTCCTCGGGCGTTTTGGAGCCTCTTCCTTGCTTATCTTTGCTTCAAAACACTCCAAGAACATATTAGATGGGGGAGGGGGGTAGAATGCACATGCAAATGAAATGACATATATGCAACCTAATAGTATGCAAATGAACTAAAACTAAATGCTAAACATGAGAATATAAGAAATGATGGAAAAGGGGAAGAAAAAGGGAACTATATGGCCTAAAATGAATCTAAATGACCTAAACTAAATGCAAATAAGTGAACCTAAAGTCCACTTATCACTTAGCCCTGACCCTAGTTGTAACCTCAGCCTCAAGAAGGTCCAGTTCATTCTTCTGTGCGTCAACACTTGCTTGGAGAGTCTCGATCTCCTAACGCGAGGATTCTTCCAACTTAGTCGCCTTCTTCCTAAGTTCCTCCGGCTCTTCTCCAATTTTCTTTAGAGTTACCTCCATGTCCTCCATAGTCTTCTTGGAAGACTCCACTTCAGTGTCTTTGGACTTCGCGTCCGATTCAGCCTTCTCCATCCTTTGCTTCATGGTCAGGTGACCCTTTAGCAGGGATGAGATCTCCCTCTTCGCCATAAGGAGATGTTGAGAGGACTGCATAAAGAGAAGAGAGTGTATGTCATTTGGCAGTTATAAGTTATTGTCATAATAGCGTAGTGTCTTAAAGCAAGTTAAGTGTCTATACCTAGAATAGGAGCTCTAATCAATCCGACATCATGCGAGGAAGAGTGTGTTCCTTTATCCTTTCCATAGCACTAGGAAAAAGGAACCTGTCACCTTCGGGCCATATGGACCTCTCCAACGACATAAAGTCGTTAGGGACGGTCACAGTGTACGAGGGCCCACCCTTATCTAGAGGGGCCAGAAAGTCAGTTTTGCACGTCTTAGACGCAACGTCTTGCTCGTCGTCCAAGTGGACGACGACTGTTGTGTCTTTCTTTGCCGACATCGCCTTCGACAGGGACACAGTATCAGCAGAGGATTCCCTCTTGCGTTTGCGCAACATTTCAGCCAGTGCTTGGCTGTCCAAACTCCCCCTAGGGTGCGACTGTGATGAACCTGTCCAGAAGCGATTAGTCAATAAAATGAATTTTTCTGACAAACGTTGTGCCCTAAAACAGAAAGAATAGGTAAATTTACCAAATGCCATGGATGAACAACTGTCTTGGGAAGCGAATAGAATTCTTCTGAACTGTGTGTCTTCTTTTGGTACTTTTAAAAAATTATCGCAAAGACTCTGAGACTCGTCGCGATGCGACAGTAACTTGGGGTTAAGACTTGCAGTAGAAACGATGTAAGAGTAGTGTTAACGACGCGACACGAATGTAGAAAGACTGAAAATAAACACACCTTCACTATTCCAGCCGCTAATCAGGGACTTCCCAGCTTCCCCTAGAGACGATCTCTTCACAAACACAAACCTGTTCTTCCAACCTCGGTCGTTCGACTGAACTCCCCCAACCAGAGGTTCAACCTCGCTTTGCATGTAGGGCTATTCTATTTTTTGCTTTGACCCTAATTTCATAGTATAACAGTAGGTCGTGAAGGGTGAAGGCTTCCTCCCACGACGTCGTCACCCTGTCGATGACGCTCAAAATCCGCCAGACTTGGGGCATAATATGCCCAGGGCTGATCTGGTAAATTTGCATAAGGTCTCTTGCTAGGGGGGTGAAGGGAAGTCTCAGGCCTATTTTAAAGGGGTACTCATAGAGCACCACCCAGTTGGTGGGACATGTTTCTGGTGGTTCATCAGATTCAGCATTCCTAATAACAGTATTGTCGGGCAAATTTCCTAAGTCTAAAAACCTTAGCATGTCTTCCTCAGACATAGTTGACAATTCATCATCATTATCACTCCTCTGTTCTACGACTTTTTCCTTGCCTCTCGATTTTTTCTGGTTTTTCACGAATGTCCTAATGCTACGTCTACTAGGTGCCATAAGTGCGATTGAGGAAGAGAGGAAAAAAGTGCGAATTGAAGAAATTAACGAACGGAAAGTAGAAAATTACCTGGTACTATGATCGTTTTTCGGCGGAGAGAATAATGGGAGTTATGGAAACTATCTTACTTAAGGAGAGAGAAAGATTTGGTGGTTGAAATCTCAACCGCCCACAATATTTATGCCTTCAAAACAATCATGACTTGGCTAACGCTTAGAATTAAACGGCTATTTAAAAAACAAAAAACTACCTTTTTCGTTTTGAGACCTTTGGGTTGCCCAGTATAACCGCTCAAGTGGATTTTGTTTCCTCCCTTATGTTTTTTCCGAAAGATATTTTCCACATTTGTCGCATGAAATTTTTTCTATGCTTTTTTGGTAAAGTGCCTTGATTGCATCAAAGATTCTTCATTTGGTTTAATGATTTTTTAACAATTGTCTCATGGTTTTCGCGTTACCCCGATTCGACAATTGGGGGCAAACTGTTATGGCTGAGTTTTGCAGGATGACATTGACATGATGACATGATGACACGACGACTGTGACATGAAGACGCGACGAAAAGACACGAGGGTAAGGTCAGTCGAGTACAAGTAAGGATTATCTAAAATGGAAAGAGTTCGCAAGGCATTAAATTAGCCGTGAGATCCGTCGACAAAGAGTAGATTATGCAAAGGAGGGGGAAAGATTGCAACGTTGGAGTATAATTAGGAAAATCTCCTATAATCAAGCTACCGTTACCATTGTAATAGATTAAGAATTTATTATTGTATTTGTTGGAAAAAAGCCAAAGGAAAAAAAGGCATACAAAAGAGAGAGAAGCATCATTAGATAGGACTACGGAACATTTTTTTGCACTAAGCGAAAAAGAAAGCATACTCTGTAACGATTGTCACTAGACTATAGCGACAATCAACCATAGTAGATTGGTGGATCTCCATCCACCCGCGGTTTTACCCATCTTCATTGTGGTTTTCCGCGTCACCATATTTGTGTGTTATCATCCCCTTTGATCCCCACTGCATTCATTCTTTGCATTCTTCGCATTGACGTATACAAAATCTGGTTAAAATCGTCCCGAACTTTAATTCTGTCGTAGTAGACAAATTTTAGCATAAACATGCATCACATCAGCTTATGTTGACCATATACTCATTATATCCTTATCCGATTAATCCTTTTATATTACACCATGATTCACATAACAGCAAACACAACAACGCGACTTCAAGCAATCACAACATATACATATTTCATATAAATCTAATTAGTTATTCTTTCTACATATCATGATCCCTTATAAGGAATGTGAGTTTACCGACTTTGATGTAAGCAATATCCTTTATTTCCTTTAATTGATTTCTTATCAGAAATTCATACTTATGTTTTCAAATACTATGTCAGTCATTCTCTTATACTTCTACAAACAAATCCTTATTAGGAATTGAATAATATGATAGCATTCTAATACATGATTCCTTATTGAAAATCCAATACCCAAACATGATTCCTTATCACGAATCCAATAAGAAGATATGATTCCTTATCGGGAATCTAACATTAGTATAACTTTCTATGATATGCTTCCTTATCAGGAAACCAATATCGACATTCACATTCAAATATTGAATAAACATTCATAACTTACCTGATATGATTCCTTATCGAGAATCCAATATCGAAACAACTTGACACAATACGATTCCTTATCGAGAATCCAATATCGATATAACTTTCACAATTCGAGATAATTTTCTTTTAATTAGGGGGAAAGAGAACGCAGCGGAGGAGACAAAGCTTACACTCCGACAGTGGAGGTCGTCACACAACCATTCTCTTTACTTTTGGCCAATAAATGTGACTAGTCTGGAGTACATTTTTCCGCTGATCCATCCACAGGTTTCACATTACCTGATATATCACCCGATTATCGCCCGCAAGAGCAACGGGTAGGTTTCCCTGTTGGGACCCCCCCCCCAAGGTTCACAGTCCATGGGGGTATTGTTCATGTCACCTCGTTCGTCGACTCAGATGAGGCTACTTTCCCCTTTTCCTCTTTGGATCACTTCTCATTAAATTCATATTTCAAGCATATCATTCTTAAATCACATCCAATAATTTAGTAATTCTTAACAACGATCTTTGAATAATTAACCAAACCAAGAGATTTCCCCCCTAGATAACCATAATCATTTAACATATAACTCTTATAAATACGTATTTAAAATCGATACATGTATGCTTTTCAATTCCAATTTCAATCATAAAGCTTGTGAGCCACAAATGGTAGTAAATAATCATGTTGATAAAATATCCACAACAATATCACTAAGTCTCTCAGTTAGAATTAACTAACGAGAGTTACTAAGCCAATTCTACACGCACATTACCCACTTTTGCATATACATAGTTCATACTAATTCTCCTTTTCATATTCATCAAATCTGTATTCATCTCGTCAATAATATCAGTTATCAAGTCCCAACAATACTCACATGTTTAAGTCTCTCTCTTAGAACTAACTAAGGAGAGTTAACTTACACAACACACTCTAGATCATTAATCAAAGGTTGATTGATGAAAACAATCCGCTTTGATTCATATTATACCATTATTGGAATTCCAAGTAATAAATTTAACAACAAACTCAACTACGGCCCATGCATATAATCACATAGAACAAGTTTATCTCATTAATAATTAGAATACCATTTCATTATCTATGTGGGACTTATCCCAAGTAATTCACAACTTATATTGATTTACATAATTAAACACAAGCACTAATTTACTTTAGTGAATCACTAGTCAAATAAGCCGACTTTATTATATTATCCCATTTATAGTTATCAAACTAAAATACTTTATAACCACATCTTCACTAATCTAATCCATAGTTAAGTAAACTAACTCCCATACTCTTCTTCTTACTATTAGTAATTAATTTAATCCTCTCTTCGACTTCACATGAGATTATTAACTAGGTTGACCCATTTAGCAGTCTACTCAAACTATTTTTCCACATAGCATCATCGATAATTCTAGTCATAATATATAATCTTCACCTCATTGTAAACTTTTATATAACTAATCATCTTTATAGAATTATACTCAACCAATTTTAGAAAATCATTCTAGTTGTAACGAGAGCTTTAACATAACTCATAAGCTTACTAACTTAATTCACATATCACATGGACCTTGACAATAACCAATCCCCATCTGCACGTCTTGTTGTAAATAATCACATATAGCTACAGTAAGACTTTATATTATATTTCTACACAACAAGTCTAACTTCGTTCTAGTCTGATTAACGTCCAAACATGTAATTGAGACATCTTTAAAGTAATTAGTAACTTATATCCAAGTGTGTACTTGAAACTCATATTTTAACAAATATTTACCACTAGTCATACTTTATGATATACTCTTGTTTAGAAGATCTCTATTATGTTAACGGAAATATATCCCAAAAAGGAGTTTAATTTATGAGTGGTTAACTACCTACTGTCCATTCCATTTTGACACATCAAAATTACAATAAGGTATTTCTAATTAAATTCATTACACTTTAGAATTGTTGGTAAGATCACTAATCCACCTTATTAATCGAATTCTATTAATAGGCCAACATGATTACAAAGAGAACTCCAAGTACGATAAAACTTTGAGTAAACCTTCTACCTTATACATCTTAACAATTTTTATGTCAACTCAATAAAACAAACTCACTAACAAAGTTCGTAGCAATTAACTAATTTGTCAAATTTTCATTAATAGTTAGTCTTACTAAGCTAACAATTCTATTAACTAATTAAGAGATCAATATAGGATTCTTTCCAAAACCAGCAAACAACAGCCATAATTATCACTTAGCTAAATCTATTTCAATGATCTGATTTTCAAATCAACAATTAACGATAATTATCACAACACACATCCATCCAGCTAACCAACGCAATACTACACTTATTTAATCAACCCACACAATCATTCAATTTGAAAGTTCAATTAACAAGAGAGGATAAATTCAACACTCACTAGCAACAGCACATCATCAACAACAACAAGAGTGCATCACCACCACCACCAACGACAACAATAGAAATCTCAACAACCAACGACCACAATACCAATCAAATCATGTATTATAAACTATCTCCTTGCAAAATTGTCAGACAACTTCTAATTCCTAATTAATCAACAACAATAACAACACAACAACAACAACTCCATAGCAACCTCCACAACTACAATGACATAACATCAACAACACAACTGCCACAACAATAACAAACAATAATAACAACGAAATAGCAACAGCAACAACAAACAATAGCAACAACAACAACATAAAAGGGTTAGTACATATGGTACTCTTCGAATCACCAGCAAACGTCGGTGGTGACGGCGACAAAGGCAGGGCGACAACAGCAGCGACGAACGAGTATATGGGAGAGGAAAACGTACCGGCGACAGCACTTCCAACCATAATCGACAACAGTATGATGTTCGTCGTCCACCGGCGAACACCGACAATCGTAGTAGCACCAGCCGCGAGTAAACGGGGAGTGAGGAGGAGAGACGCGAGGAAAGAGGAGGGCAGCGTCGTCGCACACAGTAGCAGCAACAGTGGGGAGGGGGAAGCTTTCGGCGAGCTCAAGTAAAAACGCCGGCCAGGCTTCCGGTGGTTGAAGGCGAAGGTTTGGGTCGGGTCGGGTCCACCTAGACCCAGATCCATTTATTTTAAACAGACCCCGACCGCCCCAAATCCGTTGGGTCTAGATTTTTCAAACCCAGGCCCAAATCCGCTGGGTCTAGCGGGTCCATGTGTAATCCCCCACAATTTTAAAGGGTTTTCATAAATATATTAAAGTATTTATGTAGTTATATTTAAATCCAAATGAGTTTGGAAAATGATTTGACTTTCAAAAAGGGTTGACTATTTTTAAAAGTCAACTAAAAATATTTTCATAGCTTAATAAAATTGAAAATGTTTTAATCATGTCTTAATAAAAGCTTTAAGTATTAAAAGTATTTATTTAAAAAGAAGTTTAATGGAATCGAAACTCCTAAAAGGATAAAAAGGAAAAGAGTCCTGTTGATGATTAAAGTCCTAAGTTGATCATCTTATTAGTCATCAAATCTTTTTAAATCTTATCTCTTTTCCTAAACCTAAAAGGATTAGCCTTTATGTAAATATCCTAAAACCCAATTATTTTATCCCACACAATTATTTTATATACATCACGCCATTCATATTTTTCTTCCTCCTCTCACCCGACTTTTCTCTCTCCTCTTCCTTTGTGCCGTGAGTTCCATATTTTTCCTCTCAAAGCTTGTTTCTTCGCTAAGTAACGTTTCTTATTGAACAAGAAACGTCACAAATATTTTCTTGGGCCAAGAACTTGCTGCCACCGGTCCTTCTTGCTGTCACTGCTGCCGGCGCCTCTCTTTTCCTCCTTGTTGTGGTTGTTTTCTTTTCTTCTTCTCTAAGATTCCATTAAAGTATTGGTTTTTACATTATTTTATTGTTATTAGCATGTTTATGATTTAAATTATGATTTTATATGAACAATATATTTTCGGTTTTCATAGGTGTAAAAAAATAATAATTTCAGATTTATTATTTTCAGTTTTTATTATGAAAGATATAGTTTTTAGGTTTTTAAATCACTAGAAACTATATATTTAAAGTATAAATATGAGTTTTGATTAGAATATGATTTTTATATGCATTAAATATGTTTTCAGAAGGTTTATAAATTTTTATAAGTGCTGGAATTTCAGAAAGTTTGTATAAAGTTTTTAATAATTTTTAATCACAGAATAGTTGTACTATACTAGGGATTAAAAATAACAAAAGTTTAATACATAAAAACGATTTTAAAGACGTTTAAAAGGGTTTGGGACGTTTTTAAAGTTGCTGTAAATTTTTAGTTCAAGGTATTTACTTTGTTATTTTATTTTCTAGGCGGAGAATTCATAGTAGGGGACTTTTAGAGAGTAAAAGTGGCCTACCGTTTCGTTTACACAAGGTACGTACATAGTCTATGTGTTATATGGTTAGAAACATGTTTTAGGGATGTTTTATTTATTAGTATCATGTATAGGACCTTGTTGTTCATATATATGATTTACTGAAATTACTTTACATGTTACTTGCCTGTGTGCTACATGTAAACTAAGAATATTATGAGTATGACTTTTGTATGGAATTTGATGCAAGCAGATAAGTTCATTTTTGGTATTAATTTTAGTGAATTAATGTAAGTAAGTTGGAATCATGTGTTACATAGATTCTTTGAGATTATTTATTTATCTTATAAGAACCGTGGATCTTATTTGGTAAGTATGAGTTATACCTATGTAAAGGTATGGATTTCTGTTGGCTAGGTTCAACAAAGGATAAAAAGAAATAAAAGGAGTCTTGATTGATGAGTTGTGAACACTTGTTAATCCAAAGATAAAAAGAATTCTGTTATGATTGTGTGATTATTTATTATGTGTTATTTGCTTGGTTGTGTCAACACAAGTAATAAAATATATTTAACGTAAAGTGAAACGAGAATAAGTTATAGACTTTAGACTAGTGCACGTCTAGAGTTGGACACTAAGGGTTGGAGTACATGGTGGTAGCCCATGGCTTTTCTAGGAATGGATTGATCACCATCCTCTTTATTCAAAGGTTCCTCGATATCGCAGGTCACTCTGAAATGTGGAGTCGCGCCCCATTTCATTTTTATTGGCAGGACAACTCGTCCAATAACTATTCCATTAAAGTAATAAAAAGTTGGGTTAAGTTTAGTTCAGTAAAAGTTGTCTGTAGAGTATTATTTACTTATGTTATTATTTATTCCTGCAAGTTATGTTTGTAGTATCATGTTTAGGATTATTTATGTCTGATATGTAGTACTCACCTTGCTGATTACGTGCTTGTCTGTTTTGTGATCATGGCTTTGCCTATTGATCCTGTGGTGATCCTTCGGGGGAGCAGAGTCAAGAAAGCATTGACATTACAGGTTCGAAGATGCATACCATTGGGGAATCTGGAATGGAGAGGCTTTTGTGACATTAGTATTATTTAAGTTGTTTCTAGGCGTTTATCTTCTCAGACATTAGTTTTAAGTTGGTGTGTTTCAGTTCAAACATTGTGTGGTTCTTATTTCATAAGTTTAATAAAGTTGATTTTATTTTAGTAAGTTTTCCGCTGCAAAATTCTGAGTAAGCCGAAACGTTATCACACGGGCGATAATGCCTGGGTAATTCTCTAGATTTGTTATAAAAGTATTTTCTAGAAAGAGAGAATTATCGGGGTGTTACACCATGGGTCCTAACTGGGTCCTAAATGGGTCCTTCTTAGTTTTATGTTTTTGTCACATTTTTTAATATATGTAATTAAAATTTTCCGCCCTAATATATATAGGTTCCTATTTCCATGGTTGAAGCATTTTCTAAACAAAATTTAAAGAATTAACTAATAAAATATTAAAATGTTACAACTTACAAAGTTACAAGTCTTAGATGGAGTTACAACACTAACGAGTTCACAACTCATAAAACCTTAGAGTTTAGGTTAAAAAATTTCTAATATGTAAATGGGTCCGCGGGGCAGGTCTGGGTCTAGCATATGTGGACCCGGACCCGACCCATGCACTTTGGGACCCAGACCCAAATCGGACCCATTGGGTCTAAAATTTCTGGACGCAGACCCTTATAAATGGGTTGGGTCCTAGCGGGTCTGGGCATTGCCATCTCTAGTTTGAAGGAGTCAGGGAGATAGAAATGGGTTGTAGCTTTGGGGTTTGTTTTCATGGGAGAGAGAGAAGTAATTGGGGTAGGTTTTTGTTTATTACTAAACCGACAAAGGCTGACAAAGGAATGGGAACCGATCCGAATTGATTAAACGCAACAATTCAGTTTTCTTATTTTGGGTAAATAGTACTCAATAAATCTTTAGATAACTAAAAACCTGAAATGCATAATGATAATAACTTCATAAGATTTAATTGCATAAATATACTACAACACCACAAATAAAAATCATATTCCAAATCCAAATAAAATATAAAAATTAGACGCATAATTAACTTAATGAATATAATTATTATTTTAATAATTTTTTTTGTAAAACAATCTTGTTACGAGCTAGCTAGGCGCGTAAAATTTAAAGTTGGCACGAAAGGCCAATAAAAACCTAAAGCTCCAAGATACCACTTTGTAACACCCCGACAATTCTCTATTGTCGAAAATACCTTTTTAATATAAAACTCAGAGAATTATTAAAGTATTATCGCTCGTGTTATAACGTATCGGCTTATTTAGAATTTTACAGCGGAAAACATAACAAATAAATTTTAGAAATGAAACTTAGTCAACAAAAAAGTCAACTCTAAAAGTCAAATCAACAAAAGTCAAAGTCAACCTCAAAAGTCAAATTCAACGACAATAGTCAAAGTTAAAGAAGAAAAGTATAAAGTCAGATTAAATATATAGTCAACACAAGTTCTCCAATCCCGAATCCATGATGCATCATCTTCAAACCTGTAATGGACGATGCACTATTGATCCCTAGAGACTGCTCACCAAATAGATCATCACAGGATCAATAAGGCGTAGTCATGATCAATACATACACACAAAGCATAAATAATAATATAATAACATTACAGACTACTTTTACTGAACCAAACTTCCCAAGTAGTAGATTAACTAATTTAGATGGAATAGTCAATGGAACGAGTTGTATAAACCAAAACTAGTCTTCAATCTAGAAGACGAAATACGGGCGCAACTCCGTATTTTCCTGACCTACGACATCGAGGAACTTCTAAAATAAAAATAGGACACGTGGATCAATTCGGTCCCAAGAAAAATCATACGTTACCACATGTACTCCAACTCATACTTGTCGAACACTTGAGATGTGGACAAGTCTAAAGCAATTGCTATTCATGCTTCACTTTACATGATAATAATTTATTCACTTTTTATGACTCACAAGTAGGACAAAAAATAAATCATCAAACAATCATAAACTTTCATCTTTATCTTAGGATTAGATAAGGTGATCATCAACTTAACAACCCAAGATTAATTCTAACTTTTAATCCATCACCTTCCTTTATTTGTTGAACCAAGTCAACAACCAACCAACCTTTCATATTTATAATAATCAACTTATCAAATAAGGCCCTCAATCCTCATTAAGTAATAATTAAATAATCCAAAGGGAACAACATGATTCAATCATGATCCAAACCAACATAAATATTAATCCCTCATGTGAAAAACAAAATAAAGTTTCCAAATCCCATATGCTTGCATCAATATTCCACACAAATATAATATAAATATCAGAACCAACATGCTTCACACAGCGGCATAAACCATGCGAATTCAACTTAATAGAAATCACATATGAACTAAAAATAGTTCTCTATACATGATACTATATAATTCTCATTCTTAGGACATGATACTATTCCAATCAACACATAGGGATGTACGTAACTTATGAAGACAAATTCAAAGGTCACTTTCACAGCCTTAAAAGTCGCCTAAAGAGAATTCTCCACCTAAAATGACCAATATAATCCACAATGAATACTTTATAAATTTTCAGCAATAATAAATTACTTTAAACCCTTCTTAAAAGTGTTTAAAAACCTTTACCATCATTAATACTTAATTCTTAAAACATCCTAGTATAGTACTACTACACTACCTGCTAAAAACCTTAAAAACTCATGTTTAAATCATAAAAACTCCATCATCAACATCCCTTTTTGATTTTCAGCAACATATTATATACTAAAACCCTTTTGAAACATACTTAAACATACTTAAAATCATAAGAATACTCAATTTTATAAACTATAATATATTACTATGATTTTCTAACTCATAAAATCTTAAAATCTATGATTTGATAATTAAAATTCTAATTCAAGCATAATAAGTAAATCTGAAATTTAATTACTTCATTACATAAACTATATAATCTTAGATTCATAAATAAATCATCAAACTATAACTTTTAAACATAGACATATTAAAAACCATCCTTAAAAATATAAACTTTGCATTAAAATAAAACTTGAGGAGAAAGAAATAACCAGAAAGAAGAGGACAGAGACACGACAAGGAGGGAGGCAGCGTTGCTGCTGCCGGATGGTGGCGGTTGGTCGGTGGTGGCTGCACCAGTCGGTTCGAAGAAGGAAGACCAAAGGAAGCAGAGCGAGGAAGAAAAGAAAAGAGAGAGAAAGGAGAGGGGGCAAAAATTTGGGGGGAAAAGGAGGAGAGAGAAAGTGTGCAGGAATTTGGAATTTATGAGATTTATATAGGTTCCCCTTTCTGGGCTTAGAAAAAGGTGATTGGGCTAAAACTAATATTTAATGATTGATAATTTGAGTGATTGGGTTCCTCAGACCCAATTTAAAATCCTTTTCACAACCCAAAAAGTGTTTTAACCTTTTCAAATATATTTCAAAGTATGACTAACTAAAATATTTAATTTCTTTAAATCATTAAAATAATTCCTTTGACTTCAAATAGTCAACCTTTCAAGAAATAAATTATTTAAGTACTAAAATATACATATTAAATATAAATATACATTAGAATATATTTGTAAAATTCATAAATCTACGGGGGATTACACTATTAATTTCTTCATGAGTAATAGGTTGGACAACAGGGCCGTCTTAAACATTTTGGAGGCCCTGTTCTAATTTTAAAATTTTCATAATAAAAAAATATGTATTAAAAAATTATCAAAATACGATTATATTCTTACAAATTGAATCCATGAAAAGTTAAACTACTTTTATTAAAATGGTAAATAAAATCTCAATACAACTTAAAGCTATTATTAACCTCCTACGTACATAAAACGAGCTATTCTTCTAACGCTTTTTGAAGCAAATTCATCAACCAAATCTTCATATTGTATGGTCTCCAAAAGATCATTCTCAATTGCTATTAAAGCTAATCCATTAAGCCTTTCTTGTACCATGGTGGACCGCAAGTAAGACTTCAACAACTTCAATTTTGAAAAGCTTCTTTCTGTGGAAGCAACTGTCACAGGAATAGTCAATAAAATTCTATACGCAACACTTACATTAGGAAAACAATCTATGCCCTTCAAAAAATTTAATATATCAATAGGTCCCATTTTTTCGTTGGGCAATATTCCTCTTAGAAAATCTAACTCCACATATAATTCTTTCCCATTGATATCAGATTGATCATTATGTTTTAATGCCTCTTCAAAATTATTACAACAAGACAACAAAGTTAGATGATCCAATAATTGTAACTTGCGCAAGTCAAACAAGAATCCAAAAATACTTTCATACTCTTGATATTGCTCAAATCTCTTTTCAAGGGAAACAACGGCTTGATCAACAAGGTAAAGAAAATAAGTAACTCTAAAAGACTCCTCCCTAGATAGCTCAACTAATGGGGTATCTGAATTCTCATCAAAATTTCTCTTTCTCCTAATTATACGTCTTTGAGGAAATATTGGCTCAATATTCATTTCAATAGCAATTTCCTTAGCATTATCCAATGCATTATAAAAGCCAGTTTCTCTATATCCTTGAAAAAATGATATTAGCCCCTTTATTTTTTCCATAGCAACATCAATAAGCATATCTTTTGATTGTAAGAGCTTGCTAACTATATTAATTGCAGATAATATCTCAAACCAAATGATTATTGCCATTAAGAACTCAAAATCACCAAGCTCATTTGTCGCTAAGGATTTTGCTTCACTTTTTATTTTAGAATCAAGATCATTTTCTGATACTTCAAGTAAAGCTTCTCTAAAATATGACATTTGAGATCTTATAGCTTTAACACTATCTACACGACTCTCCCAACGAGTGGATGATAATGACTTTGGAGTCAATCCTTTTACATTATCTTTCAAAATTTGCCACCTTTTAGTAGAATTTGCAAAAATTGTATAAATTCGTTGAATAACTCCAAAAAAATCTTTAGCTTTACCACATGAGTTAGCCATATCACACAATGCTAAATTAAGACTATGACAACCACGCACAAGGAGTATAAAATGCTCTCGGATTAATGTCTAAAAACTTCTTTTGAACACCTTGATGTTTTCCTTTCATATTTGATCCATTATCATATCCTTGTCCTCGTGCATCAAATATGTTAAGATCAAGATTTTTCAATTCGTTTTGTAAAACATTAAAAAGTCCTTGGCCAGTTGTATCATTCACATTTAAAAATCCTAAAAAAGATTCCTCAATGCTAACAGAATTTGAAGAAACATCAACATATCTTATTATCAAAGACATTTGCTCTTGGTGGCTAACATCGGGTGTACAATCAAGTATCACGGAGAAATATTTTGCTTGTTTGATTTTTTTAATGATTTCAGTTTTTATTGCACAAGCAAGCAAAAGTATTAACTCGTTTTGGATGTTATGGCCAAGATAATGCAAGTGAACATCATCATTTGTAACACGTCTTACATGTTCTTGAACAATAGGGTCAAACTCTGCTAACATTTCAATTAAACCCAAAAAGTTACCATTGCTATTTTGGTACAATTTCTCTTTAGAATCCCGAAAGGCCAAACTATGTTTAGCAAGAAATTTCACTATTGAAATGATTCTTTTCAAAACATTCTTCCAGTGCTCTTTCTCTTTTTCAATTAGATTTTGAGATGTTTTATCTATAGTTTCATTCTTATTAAGCCTCAAACGCAGCTCATACCTAGTAGCCATATTATTAACATGTTCCATGCCTGTCTCGTGCTCTCTAAGTCTTTCACCAATATGTGCCCAATCACTAAAACCCTCGTTCGTCAATTGACCTCTACCAATAATCCCTCTTTTGAAAACCTTACAAGAAAAACAAAATACTTTATCAAGCTCTTTTGAATAGACAAGCCAATCTCTATCGCACTTCTCCCCATTAGACAAAACTCTAGTGTATAAATTAGCAGTAAATCGTCTAGAAAATTTGTCTTTATGACCCTTCACAATAGAAAGATCTCTTTTAGCACCTTTCATTACTAATACATCAATCATTTTAGAATCAAGGGCATCCCAGTTTCTTGGATCAAATATATCAAACAAAGGTTCAAATGAGGTTTCTTGCTTTTCATTATCATTACTATTATCCTCCACATCCTCATCATAGTCATTGTTAGAAACAACATTTTGATTATCTAAATTATCATTTTCAATATGCACATCACCTCTATTATCCGAGTCCATATTTTGATTCTCCATATCAACATTCTCGTTAGTAACCTCATTTTCAAGAACTTCATCATTTACCTTCTCAATATTTTGATTATCAACATGA
Source organism: Beta vulgaris subsp. vulgaris (assembly GCF_026745355.1). Taxonomy (NCBI): domain Eukaryota; kingdom Viridiplantae; phylum Streptophyta; class Magnoliopsida; order Caryophyllales; family Amaranthaceae; genus Beta; species Beta vulgaris. The sequence goes on from NC_079209.1 coordinate 33,136,454, forward strand.
ATATGAGGCTCTTTTATAATAAATTTATGAAGAGCTCCTCTTTGGGATTGAGTTAACTCCTCAAGCCTTTTTTTTTCTTACGTTTTTCATACCCAGATTCATACTTTCTAGTTTTAGGAGGCATAGAAAAAAAACAACTAAGGTGTAAATCACACAATCAATAATTTAACACGTAAGTAAAAGTAAAAAAAAAAGAGCGAAACAACCTGACAATTAAGCAATAATACTCCAATTTGTGATGAATATTCCCCAATTAATCAATAATTATCCAATGATTTCAACCTGAAAAAATCAAAGAAAAAAATCTCTTTAAAATATACACAATATCATTAATCCTTAAAATTATAAAACAATTGTGATCTCATTGCAACCACACAACACGAACTAATATGCAACACTTCTAATATTAAAAGCTTTTAAACACTTCTAATATTACCCCAAACTTACCCCAAACTTTTTGAGACTTCTAATATTACCCCAAACTTACCCCAAACTTTTTGAGACTTCTAATATTACCCCAAACTTACTAAAAACTAAATGAGGGAAGTCAGGGAACTAATATGCAACTCAAAATTCAGATAACATAGAACATTAAGTACCCATTTCAAGTTTCAACCTTTTTACACAATTCACACCAAATTGGATACCCAAATCTTAATTCACCCATCTAATTCCCCTGTTTCAGCAATCAAAAACAGAAAACTAAAAATACCCATTCATATTCCATCTTTCCTTCATCAATTAAGTTTCAAAAAGAAGAAATTACAACCCAAAAAATAAAATACAAAACTAAACCACTAAACAAAACAATGAAAACTCACTGTATGACGAACCCTCAAAAGCTTTTCAAAAGATTCATTAGTGGGAAGCTTAACTCTAACCTCAGAAAAACTTGCATATTACATCATCATCTTAGAAAACCCAACACACAGGCAACATAACAGGGCCTATATTTGCATAAAGCTACAACAGTACATAACTCTAATATTCTTCAAAAAAAAATTTGATAATTGGGCTTGTTGTTTTATTGAATCTAATATTACCCCAAACTTGACTATCAATAATGAAAGCATGACTACCAATTACTAGTGACTCACACTAATGTTTACAAGACTCTTCAAACTACCTTCTACAATCCTACGAAATCCAATTGCTAATTTGGGGTAACTTATAATTAATTTTAAAATTGATATTAATTTTGTCCAAATACATCACACAGCCATTTCAAACCAATATATTAAACACAAAAAACTGATAATTGATAAAATTAAACACCATTGATGGATTGAATAATTACCTCCAAATAATGTATTAGTGAATGATAACTATGCTTTCCCTTCCGATCAAAACCTGCTGCAGCCTTTCAGAATCAACACCCACATCCCATAGGCCCGTCGACCGAACGCCAAAATTTTTCACCCACAACCTTCACAACTTATTTTGTCTCGCCAATTTTCAGATGAAAAAATAACAAAAGAAATTGAAGATATGAATTTTAATTTATGTTGTCTCAGAATTAATTGATAATTGATGAAAAAATATAAATGAATTCGAAATATATAAATAGTGAAAAACTTAGCCGTTAATGGAAGATTGAATGAATAAATCTGAATTGATATTTTCATATTTTAACAACGGTTGATAAGGAATGAGTGAGAGAAATTTGGGAAGTTGTTAAGAGAAATTGAGAAAGGAAGGATTTAGAAGATTTTCAAAAGATAACAAATTTCTGAAAATTGGGAGAGAATTTAGGGGAAGTTAGAAAAAGAACGTGATTTGGGTTTGCAGTTTGCACGCAAGATTGAAGGAGAAGACAGAGAATTAAACCAAAATTTTTTTTCTTTTAAAAAAATGTTGGGCTGCGATATTTTGGATTGGGCCCTCAAAATTTTGGGGCCCTGTGCTGATGGTCTGTTTGCACAGGCCATTGGCCGGCCCTGTTGGACAAGGTAAGCTCTAGATGAATCTAAGAGACACTTACCAGCCCTAACTATGTCAAAATCAATAGTGGAAAAACACATGAAGGGCTGCGCTAAAAAAGGCCCTTAGGGCTGCTTATTTTGATAGTAGCCCTTTTAGTGAAGGGCTGCGTTTTTAAACCGCAGCCCTTCTTTGTACAAAAGGTTGCGGTTTTGCCACAAAAACGCAGCCCTTTCAACCCATAAATTTTTTTTTTTTACATTTTTTTAAATTTACTCCTAAATATACCAAGAACAGCTGAAATTTACAAACGAAATTACTTGTGACCCCAACATTATAGATGAAAGGATCAAATGAATACTTCAACAAAACGAAATTATAAATTAACAAGAACATCAAATTAGTTCCACAAAAAATGAAAAAAATAAACGAAAAATAAACAAAAATGAAGAAAAAACCCTAAAATTATAGATCTGAAGTTGCTGCCAACGAACGAACGAAAATAGAAAAAAAAAAGGAACGAAAATAGAACAACAATGAAAAAAATGAACAAAAATGAACAAAAAATGAGAAAAATAAACGAAAATAAAAAAAAATGAAAAGAAACCCTAAAATTATAGATCTGAAGTTCCTGCCAACGAACGAACGAAAATAGAGAAAAAAATGAACGAAAATAGAACAAAAATGAAAAAAAATTGAACGAAAATGAACAAAAAATGAGAAAAATAAACGAAAATAAACAAAAATGAAAAAAAAAACCCTAAAATTATAGATCTGAAATTGCTATCAACGAACGGACGACGGAATTCGACCAACGAACAAAAGACAAGGCGGAGTTCGACCAAAAGACAAACGCTTAAAAGGGCAGCGATTTTCTTTAAAAACGCAGACCTTCATAAAAGAAGGGTTGCGTTATAAAGAAAACGCAGCCCTTCCAGCGCAGTCCTTCCTTTTTTTTCCCCTAGTGATGTAATACCCCGATAATTCTCTCTTTTCAGAAATACCTTTATAATATAAAACTTAGAGAATTACCAAAGCATTATCGCCCGTGTGATAATGTATCGGCTTATTCAAAATTTTACAGCGGAAAGCAATTAACTAAACTTTTACTTCATTATAACTCAATAAGTAAATAAACAAGTGGTTGAAACTTAAACAATCTAGTTTAACCAACTCAAACAAACTTAATAAATATGCTCTTAACAATGCAGAAAATAAACTATACTAGTTACACATTCTCTCCATTCCAGATTCCCAATGATATGCACATCTGCGAACCTGTAATGTCAATGCTATACTGAATCTGCTCACCATAAAGGATCATCACAGGATCAATAAGGCAAAGCCATGATCACACACACACAAACAAAATACGTAATCAGCAAAGCTGAGTACTACATACTAAAACATAAACATTCCTAACATGATACTAATAAATAATATGCAGGGATAAATAATAATATAATCATATAACATTTTGCAGAACTTTTACTGAACTAAACTCTAAACATCTTTTTATTACTTTAATGGAATAGTTATGGGACTTGAGTTTTCTTATCTACTAATGCCTTCACCTACGAAGACGAAATACGGGAGCTACCACATATTCCAGAAATGACCTGCGATATCGAGGAACCTTTGCTAACTTGAAAAAGGAATGGTGATCAGTCCATCTCCTGTAAAAAGCCATGGCTCGCTCACCATGTAACCCAACTCTTAATGTCCAACTCTAGACGTGCACCAGTCTAAAGTCTATAACTATTCTCGTTACACTTTACGTTATTTACGTGTTATCACTTGTGATGACACACATACAATCAATCACATAGATACAAATCAACCAAGCACAATTGAAACTCTTTTATCTTAGGATTTCATAAGTGATCACAACTTACAATCCAAGACTTACTTCCTTTTAATCTCAACTTTCTTATTTGTTGAACCTAGCCAACAATCAAACTTACCTTTACAAAGACATAATTTATCAACTTCTCAAATAAGGCCCACAGTCCTCATAAGATAATAAAAATAATACTTGTCAGGGAATACATGAATAACATGATTCAATCTTATAACGTATATTAATTCCTCATGCGAATTAATAAATAAACTCTCTTTTCATACTTGTATCAAATATTCCATACAAACATACAATCTAGTACTCATAATAAATCTCAAATCACATGCTTGCACACAGGCATAAAACATGTAATAATCAAATACTAGAAATCATATATATATGAACATAATAAGTTCCTATACATGATACTAAAATTTCTTTCTCCTTAAATCATAATACTAATCACAAAGCAAACATGTATGTACTTACCTCGTGTAAACTAGCATGTAGGCCACTTTTAGCTCTCTAAAAGTTCCCTACGAAATATTCTCCGCCTAGAAAACAACATAACCGAAATTAATAATCTTAAATAAAAATTACAACAGCTTCAAATTATTTAAAATCCCCTCTAAATACGTTTAAAAGTTGATTTCAACATCAAAACTTCAATTATTTTTAATTTCTAGCATAGTACTACCATACTAGTAATTAAAAACTCTTAAAACTCCATAAATAAAACTCTTTCTGAAATTCCAGCAACTTTTAAAATCATAAAACCTCTTAAAAATATACTTCCTCCGTTTCTAAATAGGTGCAACACTTTTTGTTTTCACGTTTGCCAATGCATTATTTTAACCATTAATATCTTCAATTATCAATAAGTAAAAATTATAAAAAGTTGATATTAAAAAAATTCACATTCAGACGAATCTAACAATACCCCACATGACTATGCTTTTCCTAAAATGTAAATCACCAAAACTAATTAAAGTTTAAACTGTGAACAGTAAACACTAAGCAAATGTTGCACTTATTTAGAAACGGAGGAAGTATGTAAATACGATTAAAATCATAATTTAAGACAATCTCATAGTGTACAACATAACACTATGATTTTCTAATAATTAACAACCTAAAAACCCATGCTTTGATGATTAAAACTTCAATTTTAAAATACTAACAAATCTGAAATTTTATTCTTTCAATATATAATATATATGAAATTAATATATAAGAAAACGATGAAAAAAATCAAAAGGAAAAAGAAAGAAAAAGAGTGAAATACCGAAATCGCGAGTGAAATATGGCAGCAATATTGCGAAACTTGCAGAGGCCATAATTAATAGAATAATTAAGAATCGTAATTGAATGATTCTTGAGCCTAAATTCAATAACTTTTCGAGATCTACAATTTTCAAGAAGGAAGTTTTGGCTAAAACAAACGAAACTATGAGAAATTTGGCCAATCAGATTCGGGTGAGGGAAAAAGGAGTGAAGGAAGGGAAAGAAAACCATGAGGAGAGAGAGGATAGAAAGTGGCGTGAGATTTGGTGAGAGGAGAGAGAAAAATAAATCTTGTGTGGGGAAAAATAATTGGGTATTAGGATATTTATAAAAAGACTCCCTTTTTGAGCTTAGGAAAGAGAGATAAGGTTTTAATGAAATTTGATGATGAATAAGATAAATAGCTTGGGACTTTAATCATCAACATGACTCTTTTTCCTTTTATCCTTTTAGGATTTTTAGGTTCCTCAATTCCATTAGACTTCTTTTTCAATATTAATTAGTATTTAAAACTTTTATCAAAACATGCTTAATTAAAATATTCTCAACTTTATTAAGTCATGAAAAATAATTTCATTTGACTTTTAAAATAGTCAACCTTTTTAAATAGTCAAATCATTTCAAAACTAATTTGGGTTTAAATATAAATATATAAATACTTAAATATATTTATAAATTCTTTAAAATTACGGGGGATTACACAAGACCCCAATAGCTGCTTGTAAAAACACACCATCTCCTTCTGAATATCTTCTTGGTTCTGCAAAAAATCACCTTGCCCATTCTGCAAAACAACAATCTTGTTTCTTGCGTTTCTCACTTTTGTTTGACCAACTACATATACAACTAAAACATTTTCCATTTTGCATTCAATTTTTCTATCTCTACTTTCTCTAAGCGAGCTGTGGGAGTACCTTCAGTAATGGTAGGAGCAACAAAGCTTAAACACATACCTTTATCAGAGATACGAATAACTCCGGTGAATCCTTGCGATTTTTTCTATGCAACTTCAGCTAGAGATGGATTGCTCCTTTGAACTTCTCCATCTGGATTTACAATAAGAGGGTTTGTTACTGTTCTATTGGGGGTTTGCCTCCTTATTAACTTCTATTGCCTCATTTGAACTCCAGGTTGCTCAGTGGACGTTCCCGGAGACAGCGAGCTACTTATTGAACCGATATTTTCCTTCCTTCTCCTACCCATCTCTTAGATGGTGCACGATAACAACTCCCTTATCATACGCCTAGAGAGGTTTTTAAAAGCTTATCTTTTTACTATTAGCAACATGTATATTAATTATTCAATTTATTAACTTATATTTTATCAACTTTTGACGTAATCTTGAAATATTTTTATGCATGCAATAATGTTGAAATATAAAATTTTATTAAATAAAAAAAATTCTAGTACATTATCCACGAGTCTAAAAACTAGTTTGTGTATAACTTCAATATTGCGAAAAGAAAAAAAAAATTACTTCAAACTGTACGGACATATGATATTATGATGTGTCGAACCTATCGATATAGAAGAAGCCAAATGGGAGTTGATTCCTCTAAACGTCAAACATAAAAGCACATTAAAAGTCGAAGTGTTTTTAGGTAGTTCATGATGCATTGATGATCACAACTGTTCCCAATTCCTATGCAATGTATAACTTCCCACAGATTCGGCTAATTCATTCACAAATTTTAACTTGATTAAATTTTCCCAATTTGTCACATAAAAAGCTGACGAATTACAGTACTACATCATCATCTTCTATCACTTTGATTACCCTCTTCTACCCCATTTTACTCCAATCAGAGCTAAAGCTCAGCCAATCAAAAATTGTTTCGTTGCTCAAATTAGCTTCTGAACTACAAATATCAGTAATGGGATCTTGGAAAATCAAGTTACTGTTTTCTACTTCTAAGTGCAAATTGATGCGCAATTCTTCAGTGTTCAAGCTGTCTCAATCTCAATCTCAATATCAAGGCCGCAGCTTTTCTTCGTTGGATGTGCAATCACGATTAAAGGTAAAAGTGCATTTACATGTTTTTTTCCTTGAACAGTTGAGTACTATTCATATGTGATTTCTTGAATTTCATGAATGAATTTGTTTCATTTGTGTTTCTTAAGTAATTTTGTTTGTTCGACATAAAAATATATGCGAATTGGACTTCGTAGGAAGTAAGATAAGAGAGGCTGTTTGGTTGGCAAAAATATAGAAGTTCTACTTCCCATACAATACTGGAACTTACTTACCTAGGGGACCTAAGTAAGTAGACTTTCCATGAGTAACCAAACAGTTTTTGCAGAACAATTTCCGAGTTCCCACATTCAACTAAAGAACACCTAGTTTTGCACTGTGCAAAACTAAGGGTTTGAGCTCAATGGTAAAAATGTTAATAAAGGTTATTATTTTTAAATCAAAGTAAATCATAGGCACAAATGGGTATAAATGCTTCTAAAATTTGTATAAACTGATATGTAATATGTGTAAACTGATATGTAATATGTGTAAACTGATATGTAATATGTGTGAACTGATATGAAATGCATAAATATTGCTGAAAAAATATGTATAAATGGAAAAAAAAATGCATAAATTGATGTTAAAGTATAAACTGATATAAATATGTATAAACAGATGTGAAATATGTATATACTGATATAAGATATGTATAAAGAGAGATGAAATATGTAAAAGTGTTGAGGATAACATAGTTTCCAGTAAATTATCATATATGATGTTATTGTTATAATAGAAGTCTAGTAGTACGAGATATGATTAAAGTATAGAATTAGGAGATATAGATTATATATTATACAACTAGGAGTCTAGTTGGATATCTTAGGAGTTAGTATTTAGAAAGGTTTCCTATCCTTGTATTATAAATACAGGATTGATTAATGAGAAAAGCGGACCAATATTAAATTGGTATTGGTTGTCAGACATAAACTTAACATGGTATCAAGAGCAAGTTAAGATCTTGGGTAAAAGCTCGAAAATATTATTCCCTTGCCATCTGGGTTCTGCAAAAGACACCGGGCCGGGTTTGTTAACCGCCTCTAAAGTAGAAATTTTTTCTTCTCTTGTGAAAACCACGACTCTAATCGTTCTCCATGGCCTTATTGGAGCCCAAGAAGGTCACCTATGCGATACAACGGAAAAGAAGCCAAACAAAGGCGAATTCTCAATGTAGATTGCTGCTGAGTGGAGTTGAGCGGTATGTGGAGGGCGATCGGTTTAGGAATTTGATGTAATGTGTTGTGGCACATATGATATAATTTATGTTATAAACAAAAGAATTTAAAAACTGCCATTACCATTACGGAAGGGTGTTGAGGATAGATTATCATATATGATGTTATTGTTATAATAGAACTCTAGTAGTAGGAGATAGGATTAAAGTATAGAATTAGGAGATATAGATTATATATTATACAACTAGGAGTCTAGTTGGATATATTTTAGGAGTTAGTGTTTAGTAAGGTTTCCTAACGTTGTATAATAATATATGATTGATTAATGAGGAAAGGGGGGACCATGGTATTGGTTGTGAGACATAAACTTAACAAAAAGTTTATGAATATGGATTGCTATTCGAGTTATATATATATATATATATATATATATATATATATATATATATATATATATATATATATATATATATAGTAGTAGTAGTAGTAACTCATAAGTACTCCTGAGGTTAGTTGTTTGTTGTTCACTTGCATATCTATAATATCCATTGAACATCTTTAATAAATAATGCTCCCTCCCGTTTATTTTTAATCTATACACTTTGTCCTTTGACACTATTATCATATTTTAGTTTGATCCACTCTAACATAATTCCCTTATCTTCTCGCGAATTGTGGTTCGGAAAAAGTATATAATGGTCGGTTTTAGGCTATTTTTGGCCCATTTGGGGAAAATTGCGAATTTTGACCACAATTTGTGATTTATACATAAAGCTAAATGTAATAATGTGGGATCTTAAGATTCTTCTGAACGTATATTTCTGAAAGATTAGCTCTGTATAATCTTTACTCGTTCATAATTAAAGATATTAATGTTCAAAGTTATGCGTTGGCAAACGTGAAAATCAAACTGTGTAGATTAAAAAGAACAGTGGTAGTATAAGTTACTTGTTCAATAATTTATTGAAGTAAATTTTGTAAAAACTCAGTGAAACAATCTAATAATATAATAGGAAAAATTTCATCAAAATCAATTTCATTCAGATAATTAGACCTTGGTGTTTTGTTAATTGTTGTATTTCTTTTTCGTGGTCAAAATTCTCATGGGAGATCTTGTTAGATTTCTTTTATTGTTTCTTTTCAGAACATGAAATTTATATAATAATTTAAAAATACAAGATTGAGATATTGATAGTCTAATGTTTAAATTTGACCTCGTGAAAAAAGCAAATGGAACAGTAAAAAAAAATAAAGTATTGGTAAGTGATATGGTTAGTTGGTTACAGCCTCAAATGATGCATTTATGATTCTTTAGTTGAATAATATTGACGAAATGCATTCCTCATCATTTGTGAACTTAAAGATATTGTCGATTAAACTTTCATTTTAGGGTCATTAGAAAAGTGTAGATTAACTTGTAAGCTAATTTTTAGGTTCGTCAAATTAACCTATTGTAGCGTAGAAGTATTAATCAGAAATTGAATTTCAATCTAACTCAGAAATTCATTGATGAAATAATTTATAGAAAATTTCTAACCTTTTCCTAACATAAATACAATTGTTTATGACTCTGGCACAAAGGTTGGACGCATACAATGTTAATGTTAGTGACATCTGCTTATTACATGGTCGCTAGGTTGCAAATTTTGTTGGATCCAAGCATGTTTACGTATAAATGAGGCACACTATCATAAGTTACTTAGAAAATAATTGCGAGGGTACCTAAATAATATTTTGCTATGCGTGTAGATAATTTTGAAGGTTCTTGTTATGAATCAATATTAGTAGGAGGGGCATATTAGGTAGTACAACTAGTAGTACCTTGAGGAGAAAGATAAGTTAGTTAGTTAGAGGAGTGATTCTATAAATAAGAGAACATTAGGAAGGAATGAATAGCAATTGCGACCGCATCCGCGATATTTTACCTTACCGGCTACTATCCACCTTGAGGACAAGGTGGAAGTTGGGGCCAGGTAATGCTGTGAATGGATATTAGTAGGAATACGCATATTAGGTAGTGCAATTAGTAGTATCTTGAGGAGAAAGTTGAGTGAATTAGTTGGAGGAGCGATTATATAAATAAGAGAACATTAGGAAGGTATCAATAGGTTGTACATTGATGAAAATTTAGGGTGAGCCTTTTTTTATGCAAGTTTAGGGTGAGCCTTTAAGAGTTCAGAATCAAGCCTCTCGAAACCTTATTTTCTGCCGTTAATGATGCTTAAACTATGTTAGTTCATAATAGTTCTTCAAAGAAATAAATGTACAGATCATTTCAAGTCAATGATGGCGATGTTCTTTCCTTACTTTTGCTTCTATATGCTGTTGCATATCTACATCCTTACAAAACATTTGATTATAATTATGTTTGTGCTTTACAGAATGTTGGTTTTATTGGATTGGGAAATATGGGATCACGCATGGCTACCAACCTTCTCAAGTCAGGATTCAGAGTTTCTGTCCATGACATGTGAGTGTAGGACACGTATTTTGTTTTATTTTGTTCTGTCACGATTGTGTAAAATTTTACTTAGAACTCGGAACATTTTATTGTACACGACAATGCTACACGACAACACTATCTGAAGTTGTTGAGAGAAACCTAAATTTGTTTAACATGATCACAAATTAACTTAAACATGTCCTGCTATGATCCATTAGCTATATTATACAATTATCCTACATTTCATGTAATGTTAGACTATTTTGAGATAATTTCAAATCAAACACCAACGTGACTCATTTACCTAATTGCTGGCTCTAGTGTTACTGTCAATCCTTCTGTTTCATGTAATCAGAGAGAATTTCCTTTTGCTCTGCAGACAAGCGTCTGCACTCTGAATGTAAATTAACGTAGAGATATAATTCTGTTACTTGGATGGTTAACAATTATTTCTCTATAAGAGTGAACGTCTCATAGCAAAGTTCTGCAATGATAGTGATATATAAAATGTCTCACTAGAACCCAAAGTCATATATAAATTACTGTATTTTCTTCTTTTTTAATTTACTTAAAACACTTGTCTCTAGGAATGGAGTTGCAGCTAAGCAATTTGTGGACCGGGGAGTTCTAGTGAAGGAGACACCTATGGAAATTGCTGAAGCAAGTGATGTTGTGATTACGATGTTGCCTTCATCCACTCATGTGAGTGATTTTTGCATGTGAGCTAATATCAGAGATGTGCTCTTTCGTTTAAATTTTAATCCATTGATGATGGTAAGATCTTTTTTATTTTTACTTGTTGAAATTACCATGCTATGTGCAATTGTACCTAAGAAACTTTTGAGTGTATTTTCTTTATTTCTCTTTTCTATTGACCTTTTTGTGGTTCTTTTATGCTATTTTTATGATGGACAAATAGGACATGTTAGTAATAGGCTAAAAGGGTATTTTTGAACATAAGAGATCATGGAATTAAAACTTGTTCGTTCCGTTACAGAACGACCATTCTGTAACGGATTTTGGATTTGCCTATCCGCGAAATCTCGTTACCGAACGCCACAATAATAATCATATAATTCTCGCCGTGTTGTTCAATTCGTAACGCGAACTCGCCGTGTTAGGACGTTTTTTATCCCCGTTACATCCGTTCTTTTCAAACATTGGCCAAAAAAGTTTATGAATCAATATATAGCAGGCTGAATATGATATTCTGATAGATTTGATGAAGCACAAAACTAACTTATAAATGTTTTCTAGTGACCTGATTTAACTATATTTTTTGGCATTGACTATAAATATTTTTGCCCTTTTTTGTTCCTTTTTTCGATGTTCAGCCTTTTTCTACCTTCTTAGCCATATAGATTATGTACTTTTGATAATTTGTGGTTTATAGATCATATACTTTTGTTGTTTTTGTCTTTGAACTTCCCATCGCATTTTCACTATTTTCTTCGTCTTTTTTTTTTTTTGTTTTCAACTACAAGGTATTTGTAAAAATTCCACACTGAAGAGAAGGAAAAACAAGTGTACAAGTTCCTGCGTTAGAGAGGAAGAAGAAATAGCAAAAATATTTGCTTTGGTTTTGTTTAATTTCTAGATTTAAAATCAAATCAACCATTCCCCATTTTTGGGTTGAATTTATTTTTTGTAAATAGCGAAATTACAAAAATAGGTAAATCTGTGTTATTGGAGAAGGTGAAAACTAGGTTAAAAAGAGGAAAAAGAAAAAATAAAGTAAAACAAAATCGCAGCCTTCATGGAGGATCAACGCTAGTAAACATAGCCAACCTACCGAAGTTTGGCCAGTGGTACCTTTTGCCTCAATAATTCTTACCTAGGTAGTTTTTTGTGCCTCATTTTTTTATTAGGTAATTTTTTCACAAAAAGTACATTCTCTAATGTAGTTTCTTGCAAATTTTCTGTTTTTTTGTCTAAATTTATTATTATCTATTTTAGGTGTCATAAGTTAGAGTTAGGGTGTGTTCTCTTTATCTTAATAAAAATGTCTTATAAAAGTTCCAATCATTTCCAACACCTTATTGAAAAAGCTTCAATATGTTTTAGAAAGTTCCTATAATTTCAAATAAGGCAAGATAACTTTTTTTATATAAGTTCAAGAAAAATAAGGTGAAGCCTTATAGATTTTTTCTAATTACTCTACCTGCTATGAGATTTTGAGTTAGCTTTCTGTGTGAAGAGAGAAAATACAACCTCCGACAAACTAAAGTAGGCACCCTTAAAAGTTTGGATACTTGCGGAAAACAGTGTCAAGTGACATATCTATAGAGGAATTTAACATGACGAAATTGTGCAATTAAAAATAATCGTTCACATTAAACAAACCATAATCCTTGCATATTAAGATTAATTATATCTTTGCTGCGTAAATCGACAAACTAAGAGCGCTCCTAGATCAGTTGCATATCTAATGTTATCCACATCATAGGTGTTATGACATGGAAAAAACCCACAATTACCACCGATGACAAGGTGAGATGTGGCACTTTTCCATTACAAGGTGACATGTGGCACTTTCTTCGCCGGAGAAAAAATTCTATATTACATTCTATATAAATGCCCGAGTCAGTGGTATGATTGCAACAACTTTTGTTCTATAAACTCACTCTCACCTCCTTCTATCATTTCTTTTGTTCTGTTCATAATTGGTATGATTGCAACAACTTCTTCCTGAATTTTTTTTCTGAATTTTTCTTATGCTTTTGTGAGTTTTGTTCAGCTTCTGCTTTATTCTATCGCCAACTGATATTTTGATTTGCTATTAGTAACTGTGTGGTCAGATCTTCCTTTCAAGATTGATCATTTCCTGAATTTGTTCTGTACTCCTTGTTGTGTGATCATTTTCTGTGCTATTCTCCATCTCTTGCGATCATTTTCTGTTGTTCAAAGATTTTCTTTGATCTCTTTCGTTCAAAGATCTTTTGCGATCTATATTTTCCTCAAAGCCTACTTTGTTAGGTTCGAAACTTTCGTTCTAAGCCTACTTTGTAGGTTCCAGTTTCATAGTTTTGTGACTTTATCCTGATATTCTTAAGTCTTATGACTTTAACCTCAAATCCATAGTCTTATGACTTTAACTTCCATTTCAATGGTCTTATCACTCTAACCTTGTGTTTTTTAGTATTTTGACACGTATAGGTATAGAATTCAACTGAATTTAATGAATACCATGATGGATCTCTCTATCATTTCAGAGAAGTATGGGATCTTGGGTCACATATTGGTGAAAGGGAAGGGGTCGCCCACTTACCTACTCATAACAGTCAAAGTGAGCCTCTTCATTTCATTCTTAATTAAAGAACGAAAAATGAATCCAGTCTCCCCAAGTGGGATGAAATAGTTCCTTTTTGATTGGATCTAATGCAACAATGGATGCATCACAAAAATAGGCCCTTTTAGAAGAAGCTATGCAAGAACACATGGAATGCTTTCTACTGCAGAAGTTCATAGTCTTATGACTTGAAAATCCATTTCAAGTTCATGCTCTTTTATGTTCAATTCTAAACACTTTCGCTTTTATTGTTTGTTCAATTTGATTGTTCCTTTTTCCTTACAATTCTTCTCCGTTCCTAAATAGCTACACAATTCCATCTCATCAATTTCTGATCTGCTTCTCCTATATTTCAATGTTTTTTTAAATAATTCTTTCCACTTTCTTCCTCACCACTCTTCCTTTCTTCTTGCCACCATCGGTCCCACCTTCCTTATTCAATGTTGATAGTTCCCGTGTTTGTCGGGGTTGGTCGCTTGGTGTTTCTTTTGTGCATGTATCCTGGTGTCGAGCTATTTTTCCGCAGGACCTGCCCTACATTATCGTCACCGCAGTAGAGTTTAACCACCAAGTTCGGGATGGATTGGTGTGGGACCTCTACGCCTAGGACACCAGAATATTGAACGGCCATTGTGGTCTTTAAGTTCATTCTTGGAAATAATCTCTTGGGGTTGGTTCATTGCATGTTGATTGCTTAGTTGGAGTTATTGTTCTTGTTTTTTGGCGATTTTGTTGGTTGGTAGTCTGGTGGCTTATTGTGAAGCTGTTGGTTCACTATGTGAGTTCAGTTGTATGGAGCATCTCTCTACATTTCTGCAATCTATAATCTACAATCTGCAATATGTGGTCCTACTTATAAACTGTACCTGGTCTTCATTCTTTTTATCCTTCAAGCTTGGACTGGTATACAACCCTTCCAAGCTTGCCGGGGCATGTTTACGATATATAGTTGGGTGCAGACTTCCCAAAGTTAATTAGGGTTGATGCTATTGTTACGCTGCATATAAGGCATCTTTGACCTGGGTATATTGCTATAGTTTAGATCAGCAGCTTTGCTGTGCAGTTCAACCTGTTGTTTTTCGGCTTGTGTTGGATAACTCAGTTGCTATTCGTTTGAATTTTTATGGTCTAGCAGTTTTCTGTATTGTATGAAAACGCTTGGTAATTACCGCGTTAGATCACTAAAAGTGGCTTATGAGCCATCTAAAGAATACGAGCAGCGAAGCAGATGACATTGGGCAGCTCACTCCCTCCATTTGCTCAAGTGTGGCTATTGTACAGTTGTTTTGTACTCGTGATCTGATATCTAGTGTTGAACATCTCAACTAGTAGCCGCCTGCACAGTAGAGCAGCATATGTGCTCCACTTTATTCCATATGCTCGGTTTTGATAGCAGTTGTGTTATGGGAATATGTTCAAACTGGAATGATTTACTAGAATTCGAGTTTGATCGGGATGTTAGAGATATTGGTTAGAGAAGTCAACCATGTTGACTAAATAGTTGCTTTTAACAATATAAATATATTCCAGTTAGCTATACACTTTGCAACTCGTTCATTTTACTCAATTTGTTTGATACAGAATTGCAGGTTTTTTACTTCTTTCTCTCTCCTTGGTTAAGACATGGTTTCACAATGGAGTTTCTCCACCAAAGTCTGATTTCTAATTGTCACAAATATCTATCTAGTGGGATATGGATCAGAATGCCTTCAATTTTGAAGTTTATGAGTTCTTGAGTGTTTTAATTGCTGGCTCACCCGTTACAGTATCACAACAGGACCTCTACCTATCACTTACATACTATTTGTTTCACCTTAGTTGCCTTTGTTAAGCATTGATCATGTGGACACTCGGACACTTGTGTGAGCCAAAATCAAGCTTTTTCTAATAAACCAAATGATAAGTCTAATGCCTAGACTTGTACTTCTGTTTGATACTTCCAGCCAAAACCAAGTAACATGATAAATCATAAAAGATAAACAGTCACGACAAAGACTTAATGATCCCTTGCTTTGGATAGCTGCTTAGGCACTGTATTGTATTTATTCCCTTACTAATTTAGGATTATTTCGCCAAAATTGGATTACGATTACATAACTGTTAGGACCTTGTCGGTTATAAAAAAGCATTATGGAGTTCTTCACCTCCAATTTAGGGAGATTGAGGTGTTCCCAAATGAAAGCATCTGTATACATGATACTAAGGGGAGTAATTTCAATTTTTTTTTATACGATTATTTTCTCGGATGCTCTTTAAGACAGTACGCTTTTTCTTTTGTCCTTTTTCCCTACTTGACTGAAATATTTTGTTTTAGGTCCAATTTAGCTATATATGTGCTTACTGAGAAACTTATTCAGGTACTTATATGCTTGATACAGGTTATGGATGTTTATATGGGGCCAAATGGTTTGCTTCATAGTAGCAGTGCCCTGCAACCTTGGTTATTTATTGATTCCTCTACAATCGATCCGCTGACGTCAAGAAAAATCTCCCTGTCTGTTTCTGGTTGTGCCTTAAAGGAAAAGCTAGGTACTTCTATGTGAAATTGATCATCTTTATCAAATGTCGTTATACTAGATCTGGTGCAAATTTAAATAAGCGAGTCAATATCCAGGTCTTGGAATTATGGGTGATCTGATTCATTTCTCTTGTTATCTTCTATGGCTCCAATATCTCCCCTCTTGTGTTTTCTTCCTCAGCCCTTCATTCTCCTTTTGTTCTTCTGTCGGTAGAGGGGGTGATCTATCTTGGAATTTCAACTTTTGGAGGAAGCCGTCATGATAGGAAATTAAAGGATCCTACCAATTTGTTGAATACTCTTGTGTGTTTTTCTGTGTCAGTTCCAAGGGCAGCAGCATATTGTATACTTGTTGTTCTCTTATAGCCACTCACTATACAGTACTAACTTGCAGCCTTTCTCTTCCTCTTCCATTTGGAAGGATAAGCTTCTGGAGTAGGTGGAGGCTTTTGTGTGCAGTCGTAATTTAGGGAAACTAGATCCTGTCAGCTATAACTAGATGCCAAAACGTGAAATTGGAAGATGGAGAAACACAAAATTGTCAAAAAGCAGGAAAACCTGGAAACATCAATTAATTAATAGCTCTTTTTCGAAAAAATTGTCAAGCTTTATACTTGATATTAGAAGACGTCTCTCTGTTTTTCTGCACGATGCTCTTTAAATCAAGTCTTCTTTCGATTTGCATGGCTTAAAGGTTAAAGGCAATTGTAACATAGCACTAACTAATGTTGGTATAGCTTTGATTGATTGCACCTGTTGTGGTCTTAATTCTGCTAATTAATGTAGATTGTCAGGAGAAGCCATTTATGTTAGATGCTCCTGTTTCTGGTGGTATACTTGCTGCAGAAGCTGGATCATTGACCTTCATGGTAATTTTTTTTCTTCTAACTTATTACTGCTTCATTTGCAAGGGATGCTGTTTATTTTACAGCCTGGGTAAAGTAGCTTTTATTGGCTTTGTAATTTGTCTTCTAAATTTGGTTCTTGTTGTTCCTTGAGTTTTTCCCAGTTTCCATAGTTTGTGTATTAGGGTATGCTTTAATGGACGTCTAATTGTTTTGGAGGCTTTCCCTCATATCGTGAAATATTAACCTTTAAGTACTATTTTTTTTCCTGACATTTTTATTACTAAACTTGGCTAACACAGCTCGTTCAGCTGGCATAGTAGTGGTGGTAATGTTAATTAATTTAGATGTAATTTTGTGATAGATGTCCCATTCGAATGCCCATGGTAATAGTTGTCCTCCCGAATATCTCTTATTTTGGAAATATCCGTTCTCAAATTAGAGGTGCTATTGAGTGGTAATGGAAGCTTAGGAGAAAGCACATGTTTGCAACGGAGTTTCATTTCCATGAACAATGTAATCTATGAAGTACGGAAATGACAAGCAGTCGCGTTTCTGGGTGGAAACAGGAAGCAGTCTGGAGCGCCAGGATAGATACACGACGGAGAGGTTCTCAAAATGCCATCCTGCGTTGAGAACATCTATATTTTTTAGAAGCTTGCTAGCTGACATTTATGAGGCATTTCAATATATCGATGCACTATTGAATTGTTCAACTAACAGCCCCGAAATGCCAGAACGGAAAAGAAGGAATGGAAGTAAGTTCAGATCTAAATAAGATTGTTCTGAATTTTGCTTAAGTGGCCTTTCTCTGTTTTTGTACTCATCCTCCCCCCACCCTGCCCTGTCTTTTCTTCACCTCCTTTTTTTTTTTTTTTTTTTTTATCATTTTCATCAATTGAAGGATATGAGAAAATCTTTTAATGGGGAAGGCAAAATGGCTTTTAGAAGTTAAGTAAAACAAAATTAGGGAAATAAATGGTCAAATAGAAGGAAAAGGGTGGGGGATTACAATTTTCTAGGAGCGTGCTGAAATACCCTAGGGGGAGTATTAGATCTTCAAGAAAGTCTTAAAGATCCAATCTTTTTTCCAAGATTCTTGATTTTTCATAAAGTTTCATCAAAGTACTACAATATTATTAGTGATTGGTGAAAGAAAAGGATCCAAGATCCATAAAAACATCAAAAGTTGTAGGAGGTGCTTAGAGATAACCTAGCTATGTCCGAATTAAGTGACCTAGCTAAGGCCATGAAGGATATGAATGCACGCCTAGATGCACACCTAGATGCTATAACACTAAGTATCCACAAGAAGGATGCACAAGTAGATGCTATGGCAGACATCATCAACAAGAGACTAAACCCCAATAGTGTGTCATACATAGGCGCACACTCAGAGGAGGAAAGGGATGCAGCTGAATCACGCCCACCAAGATCCTCATATCCAGATGATAAAGGGTTAAAGCTTGAAGATTACACAGGTGAGGGCAAACCTGAAGATTTATTAGAATGGATTCGCCAACTAGAGAAGATAAGTGAGTATAGAGGTTTTGATGATCGAAAAACTTTCAAAGTTGCTGCCATAAGACTCACAAAGTATGCTGGGATTTGGCTTGAAGGCTTACATGCACAAAGAGCTAAGAAAAACAAGCCTAAGCTATGTAGTTGGGAGAAGCTAAAAGGGAAGCTCAAAGATAAGTTTTTGCCATACGATTATGAACAAAGGCAATTCATAAAGCTTACATCAATGAGCCAAGGTAGCCAAAGTGTACATGAATACACTATGGAGTTTGAAAAACTAGGTCTTATATGTGATATAGTGGAGAAAGATAAGCACAAGATAGCAAGATACATTAAAGGATTGAATAGAAGCATAGCTAAGAGGGTTGAAGTTTCTTCCTACCACACTTTTGAGGAAGTAACCAAGCTAGCTATGAAGTTTGAAGAACATGACATGGAAGAGAAACCTAAGGGAGCATACACACCTAGGTTTGATTCTAATGCAAAGGGCAAAGCAACCACTTCCTACACTAAGTGGTCCGAAACTAATAAGCCTAGTTTTCCACCTAAGGAAGACACTAACATGGAAAAGCCTAAGGTAGCCGTACCTAAGGAGAAGTTTGAGGAGCTAAGAAAGTGTTTTAAGTGTCAAGGGAGAGGACACATAGCAAGTAATTGTCCTACCAAGAAAGCTCTTACCATGAGGCAATACTTAGCTTTACAAGAGGATGAAGAGAAGTATGAATTCATCCCTGAAGAGGAGCAAAGCATGGAGGAAGGTGATAAAGAAGAGGATGCTTTTGCAGAAGATGATTCAAGGCTTCTTGGAGTCATTAGACGCACCTTACACATGGATCACACACCTAACATGGCACAAAGGGAGAATCTTTTCCATACTAGATGCAAAGTAGGTGAGTATACTTGTAATGTGATAATAGATAGTGGTTCTTGCACTAATGTTATTGCAGATCATGTGGTGTCTAAACTCAATCTAATCACAAGGGCACACCCTAAACCCTACAAATTGAGTTGGTTAGATGATAGCACTGGAATGAGAGTGAAGAAACAAGCACTTATATCATTCTCTATTGGAAGCTATAAGGATGATTTATGGTGTGATGTTTTACCTATGAGTGCATGCCATCTTCTACTTGGAAGACCATGGCAATTTGATAGGAAGGTTATTCATGAAGGGGACACTAATGAATATTCTGTATTGGTTGGTTCAAAAAGGGTTAGATTACGTCCTCTAAACCCTAATCAGGTGGCGCCTAAACAACCACCTAAGGCACCAAGTTACTTTCTAAATGCTAAGGAGTTTGAGCATGAAGTCGAAAAAGGAGGTTGTGCTTATGCTTTGGTTGTGAAGCAGGTGAATACAAGTATTATGGATGCAAAGAAGAGATTAGAAGCATTCAACAAAACTTGTGAGCAAGTGAAAGCAAAGATTGAAAAGATGAATATCCAATACAAGCCAAGAGCAAATAAGAGGCGCAAACAACCTAGGTTTAAGGTTGGTGATCTTGTTTGGATACACTTAAGGAAAGAAAGGTTTCCAAATAAAAGGAAAAACAAGCTTATGCCTCGAGCTGATGGACCATTTGAGGTTGTTGGAGTAATTGGAGATAGTGCTTACAAGATTGATTTACCAGATGAGTATAGAAGTGTAAGTGCTACTTTCAATGTGGGTGATTTATCTCCTTACTATGATGATGAGAATTTGAGGGCAAATTCTTTTGTGGAGGGGGAGAATGATATGGATGCAAAGGCTTTGGTTAACCATGAGCCTATTGACTTGACCATGGAGACTTTAGGGTTCCAAAACAAGAACAAGAACCAAGTCTTGGCTTGTGTGCTAACATGGAAGCTGGAGAAAGAGGAGTCCTACTCTGATTAGGATTACTCATGGCGTGGGGAAAGGAAGTAAAGAGGAGTCCTACTCTGATTAGGATTACTCCTAGCTTGCTACATAGAATCCTAGTAGAATTAGGATTGCTATGTTTATCTTTATTGTTTTATGTTTAAGTAGTTAAAAAGATAGAGTTGTTAAAAAGATAAACATGTGACTTGTACATGTTATCTTTAGGAGTCTAATTAGAAGTCCAAAGTAAAGTAGGAGTAGGATAATGTTATGTTTTCCTAGTTGAATTAGCTTAGCTTGTACCCTATATAAAGGGGACGAATTCCTTCAATAAATTTAGAGTTTTTAGAGTATTTTTCCTTCTTCTTTAATTGTGTGCTTGTATGCTTACAATTGAAAGCCATTAATAACTTTTCAGGAGTGATTAGTTCTTAGTGTTAAACAACTTAATTTCAGGAGTGATTTTAAGGGTGTTTAGAGTCTTTATTCAAGGTTCAGGAGTGTTCTTGAATAAATTCATATCTTGGTTCGAGTTTCTAGGTACTTGTTCGAAATCTTGGAAGTCATAAACTTGATTATTAGCTTTCAAAGTTCAATAATCATATCAATAGCACTCTTTGAAACTGCTACTACATTGGTATCAGAGCCAATCTGTAGCCGACTCTTATTCAAACGCCATTGTTAAGCTCTTTAGCGCAAAGGTATTTGTTATAAAGTCTGAGTGAAAACTCACACAAATTTTCCTTGACAATTGTGACTGAAAACTGGAATTCTGGCACCTGGGACGAGGAAGTTAGCTGCTGCCATGGAAGATCAATAATTAGCTTCAAGCAAGCAGATTGAAGCACAACCGACCTAGATTAAACAATTTGAAGAATTAATGATGTCTATGATGCAATCCTTCTCTGAGATGAATGAGAGGTTAAAGGAAGCAGAATCAAGAAGGGATATGAGGGAGGAACACCCAGATATTCAGAATCCAATTTCAATCGGGTTCAAGGGTATGTGCCTAAATTGAATTTTCCTAAATTTGATGGTAGTAATTCTAGAATGTGGATTAAAAAGTGCAATAAGTAAGTACTTTGCCTTGTGCAAAATTGTTGAGGATCAGAAGGTGGATCTTGCTTGCTTAAACATGATTGATAAAGCAGAACATTGGATGTCTAGTTACATTGTTAAAAGAAAGAATGTTCACTGGTCTGAATTTATCTTGGACTTATCTACTAGATTTAGAGATGAAGTTGGGGTCAATATTGTGGAAAAATTTAATAAAATTTCACGAAAGGGTAGCTTGGAGGAGTATGTGGATGAATTTGAAGAGTTGAGATCATTCTTATTTCTTGGATTCTTTCATTAGTGGGTTAAAATCTAACCTTAAACCCTTTGTAAGAGCTTTTAAGCCAGTAAATTATGCTAGGCTCCAGGAAGAAAATGTAGCAGCTAGTCAATTGACAATAACCAAACCCACTTTCACAACCAAGAATCACTCAAAACCTTCTTTACCACCATTGTTAACTACCCCTCCTAGTTCCTATAAAATAATTACAATACACCCAACCTACACTAAACCTTTCCAATCCAATTTTGACAGACCTTATATTAACATTTCTAGGGAGGAAAGAAGAAAGAAGCAGTTGAAAGGAGAGTGTTACTTTTGTTACAAACCTTATGAAAGGGGACATAAGTGTAACCTAAGACAAACCCAACTTTTGTTGATTGAAATTCCTGGTTCTTGGTTCTGAAGAGGAGGAAAGTGATGAGCAGGGTACCGCAGGATTGGTGGGAGGGTGAGGGGGGGATGGTGGGGTGGGGGCCGCAAGGGTGGGCAGGGTTAGGGTTAGAGGTAGAGGTAGGGGTTAGGATTAGGATTAGGGGTTTATTAGGGTTTAAAACAAAAAATTAGGATTAATGACTGACGGTGGTTAACTTCATTAGTCATTAAGGGCATTTGGGTGTTTTATCGTGAAACCGAGGGGTACCTCGTGTATTTTCAAAAGTGCGAGGAAACCTAGTGAATTTTCTGAAAATTCTTGTTGGAAAAAATTTCAACAATAAGATCTCTTTACAAGTTTCAATATACTCATTATGATAAAGCGACACATTTTTGTAATCTTGACTGCCATGATATAGCTTCCTTGCAAAAGTTATCATGTACCTAGATAGTGACTTTCGCAAATCGACATAACTTGCCATATTTGCGTCTATGTACTCTTTTAACATAAGATCTCCTTTACCAAAGAATAAGCACATTTATATGTGCAACAAAGATAAATTAAAATCTATTTTACAGCTTCCTAATGCTCTTTACCTAAATTCGAGAGGAACCTACTGACACTACTACTGAATAGGCATTGTAGCACAGTCCATATCATACATCAAACTACCAACTACAAATGCATGAGGAATTTTATTCATCTTCTATTTGTAGGACATTGTTGACAACTAAAATTAGTATAACCTGCAAGTGGAGATTACTGGCTTAGCCTTATGCACTATAAACCTCTCGAGTAGCTTCTTAATGTATCTTTTCTATGTCAGCCATAACTTATTATTTTTCTTATCGTGGGTGATTTTCAAGCTTTTAGCTGGTCGTTGATACATATTGATTAAGCATTCAAGAGCATTCGAACAAGTAAGTAAGAACAAAGAAAGAGAACATAAAAGTTTGTATCAAACCGGTTCAAACAAGTTGAACAACCACCACTTTCCACAACCAAATTACCACCAATCAAATACTAAGCTATAACAATAAGCTTCTAGCTTGAGTCTACTTTGTGATTCAATCACTAAATCAACGTTTAAGTGAAAGAATTAAGCAAAGATTTGATAAAGGTCTAAACTGACTGGAAATAACACTTAGCACACAGCTGAGTATTTTGAGCATAAAAGCTTCAATTTTCATTCAAAATGATCTGATTCCAAAAGAGTACAAAGCTAACATATTTGTTTACATTGTGTCCAAAAATCAGCTGATTTGGACAACTATAGTTACGCCAACTAAGCTAATAAAATACAAGAAACAAAAATTACAATCAGTCCAGCACACCTCCTACAAACTAGCTTAGATACCCTATTGGAAGTTACAAATCAGAAAAACTACCAATGGAATATTAAAGTACATATATTAAACTAAATATCCCCAAAAGCTTGAGCCATTTGCAGTAGGAATGATTGTTGCCCAAAAGCTTCAAAGAGAAGCTAGACTGGACGCTGGGAGCTGGGCAGCAGCTTTCCTTGGCATGAAGCACTCTTCTTTCATTTGCTATGGCTTCTTTCACCCATGTGAAGTTCACATGGCTTTATACACTTCCGTAAGTCTTCAATTCAGCTTGAGGTGGCATCCAAAAGCAGCAAAAACTTCTTCCTAAGCTTGCTTAGAACCGGATTACAATGAAGCTAAACTAGCTTAGCTCTTAAACATGATTACTTAACTTAACATGTAATTAGGCTACTAATCACTTACTAAACTTGATTACCAATACATAATGATGATTAAGGTGTCATTAGTATTAGTTAATCTTGCTTAAGTAGAGATTAACATAGATTAGCCTAATAAGTGCTTAAGTAAGGTTTTAGAAAAACCGAGCTAGTTAGGCTTAGAAATTGAACCTCCTTTACCATGTTCTCCTTTGATCATGTAGAAGAAGACCTTGGTTGCTTAAGCTAGATGCTCCTGCATCATTCTCCTCAGGTTCGAAAAGGTCTTCTTGTAACTCGAATCATCTGCAAGATATGGAGCTAAATCACCAACATTGAATGTAGCTGAGATGTTTCCCATTTCATCTGGCAATTCTATCTTGTATGCATTGTTGTTGATCTTCTCTAGCACTTTGAAAGGACCATCACTTCGTGGCATTAGCTTGTTCTTCCTCCTTGTAGGAAACCTCCTTCCTTAGATGTAACCACACTAGATCACCTGGCTTGTAAAGAACTTCTTTCCTGTGCTTGTTTGCTCGAACCTTGTATGCTTCATTCACCTTCTCTATTCTGGTTCGAATTTGCTGATGAAGTTGCTTCATCTTTTGCTTTCACTTCAGCTTCTTTGCTACTATGTGCTTCAATAGGAAATGGAAGTAAATCAATAGGACTTAAAGGATTAATCCCATAATTTACCTCAAATGGTGATGTTTAGTAGCATAAGTTGGTGATCTATTGTAAGCAAACTCAGCATGAGCTAGCTTTAGATCCCAATCCCTTTGAGACTTGTTCACAAGTGTCCTTAGCAGCATAGTTAATGTCCTGTTGGTCACCTCAGTCTGGCCATCAGTTTGAGGATGAGCAGTAGTACTAAACAGCAACTTAGTACCTAAAAGCTTCCACAAGTTCTTCCAGAAATAGCTAAGAAACTTTACATCTTTATCAGAAACAATAGACTTAGGAACTCCATGAAGTCTAATTATTTCTTTAAAGAACAAATCAGCAACATGAATAGCATCATCAGTTTTATTACAAGGAATGAAATGAGCCATTTTAGAGAATCTATCTACACCACCATGATTGCATTTTTTGCCTTTGAGTTCTAGGTAGAGCAACAATGAAATCCATGCTCACATCTTCCCATGGTTGAACTGGAACAGGTAGAGGCATGTAAAGCCCTTGATGAAAGGAACTTTTAGCCTTCTGACATATAGAACATCGAGCTAGAATAGCATGAACATCTCCTGCAAGTTTCGGCCAGATGAAGTGTTCCTGCAATACATCAACAGTTTTGTTAATGCCAAAGTGTCCTGCTAGTCCTCCTCCATGAACCTCCTTGATTAGCAAATCCCTTAATGAGCATTTAGGGATCATAGCTTGTTTTTCGAAAAAGAAAGCCATCTTGCAATGAATAAGCTCCATGAGATCCTTCTTTGCATGCTTCTAACAATAAAGAGAAATCTGGATCATCATAATACAATTCTTTAAGATGACTAAAGCCAAGTACACGAGCCTCCATAGAGAAAGCATAGAATGCCTCCTTGATAAAGCATCTGCAACAATGTTAGAAACTCCAGTTTTATATTTTGAAACAAAATCAAAGGACTGAAGGAATTCCACCCATTTTGCATGTCTTGGACTGAGCTTATGTTGTCCATTTATGTACTTCAAAGCTTGATGGTCTGAAGTAACACAAATTGAGCTGGTCTGAGATAATGAGTCCAATGAGTCAAGGCACGAACAATAGCATAGAACTCCTTATCATAAGTGCTGTAGTTGAGTCTAGATTGATTGAGCTTCTCACTGAAATAGGCTATGGACGCCCTCCTTGTTGCAAAACAGCTCCAATGCCACGCCACTTGCATCACACTCCACTTCAAACACTTTCTTGAAATCAGGTAAGGCTAGAACAGGAGCCTTACTAAGCATGTTCTTCAATTGATCAAATGCTTCTTGTGCTGCAGGAGTCCAAATAAAGGACCCTTTCTTGATACACTCAGTCAATGGCGCCAATATGGTGCTAAAGTTCTTGATAAATCTCCTGTAAAAAGAAGCTAAACCATGGAAACTTCGAACCTCAGTGATAGATTTAGGAACTGGCCATGACTTGATTGCTTCCACCTTAGATTCATCCATAGAAATGCCATTAGATGACACTATGAATCCAAGAAATGTCACACTTGAAGTAAAGAACTCACACTTCTCCATCTTTGCATACAGCTTCTTTTCCCTTAGTTTAAGGAAAACCTTCTTGAGATGCATTAGATGTTCCTGTTCACTTTGACTATATACAAGAATATCATCAAAATAAACAACAACAAAGATACCAATGAAGGGCCTGAGTACCTCGTGCATAAGTCTCATGAAAGTACTAGGAGCATTTGTCAAACCAAATGGCATCACACGCCACTCATACAAACCACTCTTAGTTTTAAAAGCTGTTTTCCATTCATCACCCTCTTTGATTCTAATCTGATGATAACCACTTCTCAAATCAATCTTCGAAAATATAGTGGAACCATGTAATCATCAAGCAAATCATCAAGTCTAGGTATTGGATACCTATACTTCACTGTTATGTTGTTAATGGCACGACAATCCACACACATCCTCATAGAACCATCCTTCTTAGGAACCAAAATGACAGGCACAGCACATGGACTAAGACTTTCTTGCACAAATCCTTTAGCTAACAATTCACTAACTTGTTTTTGCAACTCCTTAGCTTCTTCAGGATTACATCTATAAGCTGGTTTATTAGGTAAAGGGGCGCCAGGAATCAAGTAATTTGGTGTTCAATTCCTCTACTAGGGGGTAAACCACTGGAAGATCAATAGGAAAAACATCACCAAACTCCTTCACTAAAGGCTTACCATTTCGTGCACTTCATTAAGTTTCATCATTTTCATCCAATAACAACAACAAATACATAACCTTCCCCTTTTCTACAGCTTTATCA
The DNA here is from genome assembly GCF_026745355.1 of Beta vulgaris subsp. vulgaris. Lineage (NCBI taxonomy): Eukaryota > Viridiplantae > Streptophyta > Magnoliopsida > Caryophyllales > Amaranthaceae > Beta > Beta vulgaris. The sequence continues at coordinate 33,163,519 of NC_079209.1, forward strand.
AGTTGAGGTTTAGAAAGGATTAAGGTTTTTTTGTTTTGTGTTTTAGGTGAGTGTTGTTTTTGGTTTAATGGTTCGGCCATGGTACTGGACTAAGCACAATTTTCTTCTTTATTATGCATGAAAGTGTAAGTATTAGTCCTACCATTATGCAAGGTTTCTTTATCAGATTGCCAAGGTCTACCTAAGAGTACATGACATGCATCCATAGGTAATACATCACATAAAACTTCATCTTATAAGAATCACCAAAAGAAAAGCTAATTAAAGCTTGTTTTGTTACCTCCACACAATTGCCATCATTAAGCCAATGAAGCTTATATGGTTTTGGATGTGAGAAAGTAGCATGATTGAGCTTGTCCACCATAGAAGATGAGGCGACATTGGTGCAGCTTCCTCCATCAATGATCATCGAACATATCTTCCCTCCAATCAAGCATTTGGTTTGAAAGATTTGATCCCTTTGAGAGGGGGGAATCAGTTTAATACTTTTCTATGTTACACACATGCTGTAATTAAATAGAATTATTGAATGATGTAAGGAGTTTGTTAGTAGTGGAGGAAATCTTTTCAGAGTGGTTGGAATACTGCCTGAGGAGTATAAATGAGGAGCTGAGTTCTTTTCTAAAGTCATTCAGTAAATAGAAGAGGGAAAAGTTACTTGGGAGAGCTCATAATCTTCTGGAATGAGTGTTTTTAATTGATTTACTTCCTTGGTTGATCAATACAATTATCTATCTGGTTGTTAATATTGACCCAATTACTCTGATCACCCGAGTTCATAGCACAAACTGCCCTTTAAAATATATGTGCCTGAATTCTAGCAAGTCAAAAGTGGAGAGCAGAAGCCTGTTGACTACAATCGAAATTTACTTTTAACGTATTGTGCTGAACCCTCTTACCCTTAGCCTCCTATACGTTTAATTCACACCAGAATGAAGGGAGGGCAAATGATAATTGTTGCTGGGAAAATGGAGAAGCAAAGGGTGACTCATACGAAGTTAGCTACAGATAATGGTTTTAGTAAGTATAAGTAGCAGAATAATGGAGAGAGGAAGGCATTGAGAAATATGTGAAGTCCTTTTCTAATTGGAGAGAATCAGCCTGTCAAATGCTGAATATCTTACTCACCCTACTGGGTTTATCAATGTACACCATAACACAACCTTCCCTATATTCATCTTCTTCATTTACAGTTCTTATTATCTTGTTTTCATAATCAATACACCACACTGTATCATACAAAAGTTAGCAAGAATCTGTAGAAGTTTGTAAAATGTTAAATTTGCAGCTTTAAGATTCCACTGATAACAATGCATATAGATAAGGAAAAAACTATACAAAGTAAGCAAGGATGAGGAAAGGCAATAGGTTTGAGATCTTCATCAAAGGTTTTCTGCATTGAATGATGATATTGATCACATCCGATTTCCATTTGGTCACAACTTTTAGCTGTGTCAGCAATCAGTTGGCTCTAAACTGAAGCTACAATAAACAATTATTGTTCCTGGCCCACCTAGACATTCTATAATGTCTGGATGCATAATAATCCTTTCTTCTTTTGTTCTCTGGTTGATTTCTAATTTTTTAATTATCATTTTCAGGTAGGAGGCTCTGAGGAAGCCTACCTGGCAGCAGAATCATTGTTTCTTTCCATGGGCAGAGACTCGATTTATTGTGGTGGAGCGGGAAATGGTTCAGTAGGTTCTCCTGTATAATATAAGCTCTTTGCCAATAATCTGGTCTTGAGTGCTCACTGGTTGGTGGTTGTATCTAGGAATCATTTATGAATGTTCTTAGCATGTGATTACTGATGAGTTATTCTTTAATAATTTAGTTAAAAAGTTGGCACATTGAAAAGATTAACTCTCGATACGGATGCTTCATGCCATGCCAAAGCTCATGCTTTAAATAATTAGGTGTTGAGTGGCCTAACCATACAAACAAAGATTTTAAGAGCCTTGAACTGCAGAGAAGTCCAATCCAGCCCTAACAAAACGGCATACATTATTCACTGAATTGATGAATACTTATAGTATTTCCAAGAGAAAATAGAAAAACATTTGGGAGTGAGGCTAAGGTTGCTGGGTTCTTTAGAGCATATTTGTTGGGGAGGATTTGAAGAAACTGGGTTATGTAATGTTTCCTTTTTGAGAACACCTTTCTCTTCAATGGATATTTTAGGTAGCAAAGATTTGCAACAATCTGGCTATGGCTATTAGCATGATTGGAGTGTCGGAGGCCCTTGCTGTTGGTCAGTCTTTGGGAGTTACTGCCAGTACTCTATCTAGGATATTTAACTGTTCGACTGCTCGTTGCTGGAGTAGGTAATTAGCTTATCTTGATTGCATATAATTTTTTATTAATAAACTCTTTGAGTGCTCTTTGCTGAAATAGGTATCTTGTTAATATATTTCCGTTTGCAGGGAAATAAAGTTGGGATGTTGTCAAAAGAAATAGCAATTATACCTCTTGTTTCTGCATTGTGCAGAAGTGAAAACCTTAAATTTCAGATATACATATACTACTTGATTTTTAATATTTAATTATTAAATTAGCTGTAATGATTAGAAGAATTGGCTCTTTGAATCCTTTATTCAATACTGATTCTATGACGCTTCAGATCTATGTTATGCATGGAATATTTCAGTAGGTCTGATTTGAATGTTGCCAGCTGAAGTTCTTAATTGTCTTGGCGACCCAACCTTGTCTGATTAATGAAAGAGGTGGTGTCTTGTAAGATAGATAAATTGTTCTTGAAGCCGATTGCTGTATAGTTTGGCACCTGTTTCTATTTAGCATTCATGTCTGCCATGTTCGTATTGTTAATTGTATTGACGAAATATCCCTCGAGTTAGGAATCTATCCCTTCTGTTGTTACTTGTTATTTGGGAATTCTAGATCCATATTCTTATAACTCGTGTTTGGGAAGTGAGACGTGGTTTGTTGTGAACCGAGTAATACTGCACCATGACAAGTAAAGTGTGTGAGATAGTTTGAGGGATATGTATTTAATATATAAAGGGGAAATAGGCTAATAACTATGGTTTTGTTGCAATGGGTGGAGGGAGGGGTATTATATCTTTGGAAAAGTACCATATATCTATGATGTTGGTGATTAGTACTGTAATGTTGATGACAAATGTGCCACTTTTGAGTTATATGAGAATAATTTTCTTGCCTTTGTGGTAAACTGAAGGACTTTGTGATCCAAACCTGTTTCCAGACTCACTCTTGTATCAATCACGAAAGGACCAAGCTTCAATTATGTTTGTTTGGTGGTTGATTATTGAACTTAACTCTTAGATTGTGATGATTTGAGGTTTATCATATAATCTGAATTCATGTTTTCTTGTACTTATAGTCTTAAACATATTCAAACCCAAAATTTCGAGATTCAAGTGTAAGTTGACCTAAAATTGTTGAGATATTTTCAAATTCATATGACTAACATGGCTATTTTTCAGTGATACTTATAACCCTGTGCCAGGGGTGATGGATGGAGTTCCTTCTTCAAGGGATTATCAAGGTGGTTTTGCATCTAAACTTATGGTATGTTGATGACCTTTATTTTTGAGCTTTATGTTTTCAATCCACGGTATTTGTTTTCTTAAGTATATGTTTGCCATCAAAAGTTGTTAACATTTGACAATTTGGCAGGCAAAGGACTTGGATATTGCTGCTGCTTCAGCAAATGAGGCAGCAATCAAACACCCATTGACTTGCCAAGCACAAGACATGTACTCTCTTCCTATGATGGGCTGTGTTAATTTTTGTTCTGAAAGCTTGACTGTTGTTTGTCATATGATGAAAGCAATCATTAAGCTGCTTAAGTTACAATGTGATGGACTCATGGACCTTATGTGCTGGAAGTACTTTTATGCGTTCTTAGTGAGCATGTACTATGTAATTGACCGATATTACGATGCCTTTGAATATTTTTAGTTTCCGACCTTTTTTGTTGGGGTTTCCTCACCTTTATAAACATGCTTACTCTTTCTCTTGATGAATTGTTTGTTTTTCTATCAAGACAATGGACCCCCTTTAAAAATTTGTCTTGTTTGTGACGTCTAACAATCCGAAAGGCTTTGTTTTCCCGATAAGGAAGTCAATGGAAGATAGATGGCATAGCCCCTATAAGTTGAGGGATATAAGAGTGTCCAACCCATGAGGAAACCTCAGACAATTACTCTGTGATCTGGGATTTTCGTCCACAAGGAAACTACCACTATGCCCCAACCTAAGGGTGACGAAAATCGAACCCCCAGCCTCATGATTGGGAGGTGGGAGTGCTACCATCGGGTTCCCACTTCTCTTGAAAGCTTTCGTTGATTGCATTGAATATGGTTTTCCTTTTGAGTATACTTGAAGATTTTGTGGGTCATAAACATTGTTTATTTGCGCTAACTTGGTAAATGAAATGGTAATGTGATTTAGATTTTTAAATAGACTTTTCTTAACTCTCTGCATTTTCTGTGCTCGAAGGGAAGAAATGATCAGTTGGAATTAAATTTGTTGTTTTTGCTTCAATGAAGTTGTCACTGGTACCTCTGCTACATGTCTTTCTTTTTTAATTCTTTGACTACACAAGTGCATGTTCGATTAGTCCCCGTCTTTAAGTTATTTGGAGTGTCTTTGTATACTTTTAGTATGACATTGCTATATCTGATTATGATTTCCTAGACTAAGTTGCTATCTTTTTGGAGATAAATTTCTTTTTCCTAGACAGGATCTATACCAAGAGTTATGCAGAACATATACGGGTATCTTACCTCTACATGGTGTGCTACTGCTACTAGCCTACCATCGTTAATATGAGCATTCATAGTTCAGTTGTTTATAACTTTATATCTACCTTCTAAAGCAAATTGTTTATTTTTTAGCTACCCCCCTCCATTTTGAATTACAAAGCAAGCATGCCATCATAATGTAGTTAAATTTGCATTTTGGAGAAGCAATTTGCTTTTTACTACTGATATACCTGATGCATGACACGTGCATAGATTACTTCATCAACTATCTTTATTTGCTTTCTTAGGTTGTTGCATGGTTTTACTTTACTCTTAAAGTAAAGGTTTTACATGTAACCAAAAATATGTCGATTATTGTTATGTTACTTAAAGTAGTTGAGCTGTTTAGTTTCAGTAAATTCGCAATACTTTGTAAATTTTGGTGCATTAGAGAGTCTAGTGTCATGACTTGTATTTTAGAAAAGTTTGCTTATGTTTGAATTGTAAGTGGTGTGCAAGTGTATTCCTTGTAGCGTGTAATTCTAAAGCATTTTAGGAAACTCTAGAGCATCTTTCCTTATGCTTGAGTTTCCTTAAGTTGAGGTAGATTCTAGGCTTTAATTTAGGAGGAACTTTCCTTGTTTCCTTAATGTTGGCCATGGGTTGTAGTAGTCATGGAGGGCAAGGTTTTCTTGCTTTTGTGAATTTTCCGGACTTAAAATTCATATCAATACCTGATACAACATTCTATTATAGCTGAGGTGAGAGCTTTTGTAAGTTGTTTTGCTTCCTTACTCCTAGCCTATTGTTCCGGAATACTAAGATTTATATGTCTCTCGAGTTTTCTTTCTTCAGATTCTTGCACTTGTTACATTTAGTTAGGTAGGAGATGGGCTTCTTGAGTTTTACTTATGCCTTCTCATCAATCTAACCTGGTGTCAATAGCTACAACTTTCTCGTACTTATATAAGTTTCTTTCCTTTCTCAGATTCCATAAATTGTGCAACGAGGGCAATGAAGCGAAGGATTTTTCTTGCGTGTTCCGCCATTATTATGGTGGAAAGGACGAGCAATTCCATTGAAATTGAACCTACAATCATTATAAGCTAGTGTCGACACATGTTGTATAAAAAATTATTAAGTTTGTATATGAATTGACATTAATATGTAGCTGGAATCCAAGCGTCCAAAAATAGGCTATTAACCATACGTGCCTATTTTGGATGGACGCTCGTTGTTGGTGCAGTTGTTTATGCAGTATATTGTTTTGATTTTAAAAAATATTTTTTGTATTATAGTATGATGTTTGTTTATGCCAAAAATTGCACAAGGGACGATCATTGGTTGGGATGTCGATAACTAGATTAAAATAAGAGAAACAAAGGATGAAATTCAAATGACAAAAATAAAGAAAAGGAAGACAAGAAATGGTGAGGCGGAAAACCCCAATGAATATGGGTAAAAACTGCGGGTGGCTTGGATGTCCACCAATCCACTATGGTACCGGTGTTAAAGCCACGTTGAAGACATGTACATTGAATGTTTACACGATGCCAATCATTGATAATCTAAAGTATTTGACTAAGGGAAGAGTTATACAAGAGTATATTTGAGAAAATACAATTACTTTGATGATCGTGGAGTGAAAAGTATTTGAGTGAGGATGGCCTTTGGTGATGTATTTTCTCTAGGTTGTCTCCTCTTCCTCTCCCTTTAATAATGCTGATGTGTTCTCCTTTTATAGCTCTTTAGGCGGTTGTAAGTGGTTGACCGAAGAGACATTTGCCTCCTACAATGTAGGACATAGTGGTTGTACTTATGACTTAGTCTTCTTGTTGTTTATAGACTCCTCCAAGTAATGTATATTGCTTTGACACGTTCTAGGGCAGTAATAAGTGCTTCCTTGATTAGAGGAGCGGTTGCAACAACTTCGTTTGGTCTATTGCTCCTTCACGTCGGTTGACTGCATCCGTCGCGTCGGTTAGTATTGCTGGTGTCACATAGAGTATAAATCAGTTGTAACTGTCCTTGATTGGCTCCTTGATTCTCTCCAACTGTTTTGACCTTGGTTCCCAAGTAATCCTTTATCTCATGTGTCAATTGAATAGTCAAGTGAGTGGAAATAAGGATCCCACAAACATAGGAACAACTTTTGACTCTCTTTTGATATTGGTAACCGCCTCCTAGAACTTAGGGATTTCTTATGAGTTGGTTATGTTGCTGGGCGTCGACTGCTGGCTTTCGGGCGTCGCGACAATACTCACCTTGCGTCGCAACGTCACTTTGTTGTCGTCACGACGTCACTTTCTTGTCGTCGCAACGTTACTTTCTTGTCGTCACGACGTTTATGATATGTCGCTCAGACGTTGCTCGTCTCTGGTCCAAGCGTCATTCGCCTGTTGTCCAAGCGTCATTCGCCTGTTGTCCAAGCGTCATTCGGCCGTCGTCCAGACGTCACTCATCCGTCGTCCAGACGTCACTCATCCGTCGTCCAGACGGACTCAACTGTCGTTCCAAGTGTTATTACGTTACTAATCTATTGTCTAGACGTTGTTCATCTGACGTTATGTCATGCATATTTTGACCATAACAATGTTCTTGTTGAGACCATTAGTTGGCATTGTGTTTATTCTATGTAAAAAATGTTGTTATTTTTATAATTTTTATAATAAATGATGTTATTTATGTAATTTCTATACCAAATTGTTGTTCTGTTATGAAAATTTGTCAATGATGAAACGACCTTAAATGAATATTGGTTCATGAATTCTGATCAAAACAATTACTTGAACACTAAATTATAATTAATTCTAATAAAAGATATCAAGAGTAAATATAAAAAGTTCGAAAAGTTGATGTCTTTGCCAATGAATTTTGGATATCGTCATCCTCATGGGAGAAAAATGAAGATGTCATTGCAAAAAGTTAAAGCCACTTATAGGTTCGATCTTTCATCATCAGCAGTTTTAGGGGGAACAACGTATGATTTTCTCATGGTCATTTTGCATGATCTTTTGATGGCTCTCGTATTATGTCATTTGCCAAGGATTATGTTTGAAGATTTCGATATGTTATTTATATGTGTGTTTGTTGAGAGACGGTAGTTGATATGAACACCAAGCTACGTAAGCTAAGTATTCAAAAGAAATGTTCCTTTGATGCAACAATCACAAGTAATCCGAAACTAGAAGTGACAATGATATTTCTTGCTAAGTAATCACTACTAATTACTCAACAAAGAATACTACACACCCTCAAATCGCTCCTAAAATTAACTAAATAATTACTCTTGAAAATCAAGTTTATTAATGGAAATTTAGGTTTATGAAACATTCACAAACTAAACAATAATGTTTAATCATAAAATCACTCTAACTTTAACATGGTTAGGAGCTACTATTTATAATAGATTAAGCAAGAAAACATTTCCCTCCAAGCACACTAAAAGTTCGACTAACATAAGGGAAAATAAGGAAACTTTCCCCTTAATTGAAGCCTAGAAATTAGCTAGAACTTAAGGAAACACAAGCATAAGGAAAGAAGTGCACATCTTTCCTTAAATACTCTAGAATCACATGGCAACAACAACACTTCCTTGCACACGATTTACAACTCAAATTTAAGGATACTTTCTCAAATATAATTCATGACAACTAAGACTCACATGGACCAAATTTAGCTAGATATTTCAAACCTTATTTCAACGAAACATAACTAAAAACAACTCAAACTAATTTGACTAATATTTTAACTAATTAGAACACTTAATTGAAAATGCTAACTAGTTACATCTTTAGTCAAAGAAACAAAGTAACAAAAGCTTGCCTTTGAGCCATCAAAGTGAACCCCATATGTTCCATAAGAAGTGTAATAGGTTCATCTTGACTAGTTGCCTTAGAATATGCATCATTTTCCCTTCTTCAAAAGAATTTGCCTCATATTCTCATCATGATAATAGGGAGATAGATCACCAATAATGAAAGTACAGTTTTTTCACCATATACCCCTAACAAATTATTTTTTGCACCATATACCCTTACAAGTTTCCAAATTCACCATATACCCTCCACTTTTCAAAAAATACATCAACTTGCCCTTATGACTAACGGTGTCAGACATCTGTTAGGCATTAGGCCCTAATCCTAATTAACTAACCTAAACCTAAACCTAAGACAAATCCTAACCCCCTAATCTAATACCTTAACCCTAACTCTAACCCTAACCATCCCTCCCCCACCCCTTACCCTTTCTCCCCACTACCCCACCACCCCAGCAGCCCCCTCCCCACCACCTCCGAAGCCCCCCTCCCCCTCCCCCTCCCTTGTTGAATCGCTCAACCCCCCTAACCCTAACTTCCTTCATTTCATTTTCCCTCTCCTCATCTTTCCAGGTGAAATTAGCGACCATTTCGTTTGCTATCTTTGTGTCGAAATCGCCAACATTAAAGTCGTCAACTATTGTATCGTTTGCGTCGACATTTCCCATTCTAGAAGCGTCGGTAATGGAGGAGGAGCGAAAGGGGCATTGGAATGAGAAATAGGGGTGGTGGTGGAGAATAATGTGAGGGGACAGAGGGAAGAAGAGAACATAAAGAAGAAGAGATAGAGGGAGAGGAGAGAGAAATTGGTGATTTTGATGAAAGTTAGAGCTTTTTGCAGGAGTTCCCATGGAGGTGGGGAGTTTGAGTTCATCACTACTAAGATTGGGAGTGGTTTTAGGATCTTAGAGAAGGGGAGAGTGTAAGAAATTTAGGAGATGGTGGATGCGGGGGAAGGGGGAGGAGGAAGGGGGGGCTGCAGGGGTGGTGGAGGAAGGGGTAGTGCTTCAGCCTGTAGGGGTGGGGTGGGGTGTTAGGGGTAAGGTATTTTACGGTTAGGTTTAAGGTTAGAAGTAGGTTTAGGTTAGTTAATTACGGTTAGAGGAGATTAGGGATTAATGACTAATGAAGTTTAACGCTGTTAGTCATTAAGGGTTGGGGGGGGGGGGGTGGGGGTGGGTGGGGGTGGGGTGGGGGTCTTGCTTGGAAACATCTCTTTTCTCAAATGAACCCATACCAAGTCACCTTCTTTGAACTTAGGTTCGCGCCTATGTTTGTTAACTCTTGCTTTGTATTGTGCATTCATCTTCTCAATTAGAGCTTTCACTTGAGCACAAGTCTTGTTGAAAACCTCCAACCTCTTCTTAGATTCCGTAAGTATCTCATTTTCAGGAAGAGAAACAAAATCAATACGGAGAAACGGATTAACACCATACACTACCTCAAATAGAGAATGCAAAGTAGTGGGTGAATAAGACCTATTGTAAGCAAATCCCGCATATGCAAGCTTCACATCCCAATGTTTTTAAGTTTTTCTCACAAGACCACGCAATAAAAAACCAAGAGTTCTATTTGTAACTTTAGTTTGGCCATCAGTTTAGGGGAATGGGGGTGATGACTAGTGCAAAATAAGAGCTTTCTTCCCACCATCTTCTCCAAGGATCTCCAAAAAAGACTAAGGAACTTTGAGTTACTATCCGAGACTATGCTTCTAGGTATGCCATGTAGCCTAATTACCTATTTGAAGTACAAATCAGCCACATGTGAAGCATCATTTGTTTTGTGCATGTGAATGAAATGTTCCATCTTTGAGAACCTATCCACAACCACCATTGTAGCATCCTTGCCTCTTTGAATCCTAGGCAAGCCAACAATGAAATACATGCTCACACTATCCCATGGATGATTTGGAACAGGTAAGGGAGTGTAATGACCCTTATGCAACGTATTTTTAGATCTTTGACAAGTAGCACACTTACTAACACCATGTGAACATCTTTGATTATGCTAGGCCAATAGAAGTGCTCTCTCAAAGTATCAAGTGTCTTTTGAATGCCAAAGTGTCCAACAATCGCTCCACCATGTACTTCACGAACCAAAAGTTCACACGCACTACATCTAGCTAGGAACACATAGCTTGTTTCATTTGAAGATAAAACCAACTTGAATTATAAACAAGTCACTAGGAGCTTCATCGGTTGAAACAAACTCCAAATCAGTCTTATATAGCCCTTTCAAGTGCTCAAACCCCATCTATAATCCCCTGTAATTTTATGAATTTTATAAATAGCTTAAACATCCTTTTGATTTTAGTAAAACTGATTTTAAAATGGATTTGTGGAACCCAACTATGCTCAAGTACCCAATTATTAAATAATTATTGAAAGCCCAAACACAATTCTCTGAGCCCAAAAGAGTTAACTATATGAACCCTAAAATTACCCAAAATCTCTCCACTTTATTTTGTCTCTTTTCTTTCTCCTCCTTTTCTTTTTTTTCAAATCTCCTCCCCTCCTCTCCTTTTCTCTTTCTTGGCTCCCTCCTCCTTCGTCCGACCGGCAGTTGCCCACTGGCCACCACCATCGACCGACAGCAGCAGAGGGTGCAGCCACCAGCGCCTCCCCTTGCGCTGCCGTTTCCTCCCTTTCTCCTTCCTCTCTTTAATTTGGTTATATTTTTCTCCTCTATTTGTATTGAAGGTTAAGTTTATGTTTTTAAGGATTGATTTAACGTTTTCATGATTGTTTATAGTTTGATGATTTAAATATAAATTTTTAATTATATAACTTATATAGTGAAGTAATTAAATTTTAGATTTATTTATTATGTTTAAAGTAAAGTTTTAAGTATCAAAAGCATGGATTTTTACTGTTTTATGAGTTGGAAATTCATAGTATGGTATTATAGTTTATGAAATTGAGTACTCTTATGATTATGTTTGAGCATATTTTAAAGGGTTTTAAACACATTATAAGTTGCTAGAATTTTATTAGTATGCTTATGATGTAGTTTTAGTTGTCAAAGAATGAGCTTTTGAGGGTTTTTAATGATTAGTATGGTAGTATTATAATAGGAGGTATTAGTAGTTGAAGTTTTAATAATTAAAAAGTTTTTAAATACTTTTAGGGAGGGTTTCAAGTATTGTAAAGTTGTTGGAAATTTATTAGAGTATTGATTTGTGGTCACGCTGATATTTAGTAGCAGAGAATTCTCTTTAGGCGACTATTAACCTTGTTAAAGTAGCCTCGCATTTTGTCTACACAAGGTACGTACATACTTATATGTTGGTTGGATTAGTATCATGTGCTAAGGATGAGATTTATGTAGTATCATGTATATGAAACTATTTATAGTTCATATGTGATTTATATTCAAGTGAAATTGCATGTTTTAGGCTGTTGTGTGAATCATGTTGATTATGATGATTATATTATGTTTGCATGGATGATTAATGCAAACATTTAGGATTGAGAACTTTATTTTATTAATTCACAAGAGGGATTAATAAGTATGTTGTTATTGGCTCATGGATTGGACCATGTTGTTCCCTTTTGATTATTTTAATTACTTTATGAGAACCGAGGACCTTATTTGGTAAGTTGGTTATTCACCTATGAAAAGTTGGTTGGTTGTTGACTTGGATCAACAAATAAATAATGGTTATGGAATTAATATTGGAATTATTCTTGGGTTGTTAAGTTGATGATCATCTTATCTAATCCTACGATAAAACACAGAAGTTTACGTATCCTTGATGATTATGTTGTTTATCTTACTTTGTGAGTCATAACAAGTACATAACTTATTAATAATTTAAAGTGAAAAGTAAATAGCAATAAGCTTTCGACTTGTGCACCTCTGAAGTGTTGGACTAGTATGAGTTGGAGTACATGGTGGTAGCCCATGGCTTTTCTTGGGAGCGGATTGATCACCGTGTCCTTTTTTTATTTAAAAGGTTCCTCGATATCGTAGGTCAGAGGAGTATACAGTCGCGCCCATACTTCATCTTCTAAATTGATGTCTGGTTTGGTTTTTGGACAACTGTTTCCATTGTCTATTCCATCTAAATTAAGTAACTTTAGTACTTCAAAATGAACCAAAAAATTCTTGAGTCACTTAAGAAACATGTTTCAAGAATTCAAAATTTTACAAATAAGTTCGAAAATATTTTTTGGTTTGAAATATTTTATATTTTTTGGTTTCGAATTAATTTTTTAGGTCCAAAATTTCTGTTTATTTTATTTTTTTGGTTCTCTATTTCCAAATTTTATGTATATATATATATGTGTGTGTGTGTGTATACATATACATATATATATGTGTGTGTGTGTATACATATACATATATATGTGTGTGTGTGTGTGTGTGTGTGTGTGTGTGTGTGTGTGTGTGTGTGTGTGTGTGTGTGTGTGTGTGTGTTTGTGTGTGTGTGTTTGTGTGTGTGTTGGGAGGGGGGGGGGTTAGTTATTTATTTTAATACTCCTAGTTTATATTGGTTGCTTGTTTAAGTTTGTGAGAGGTGGGTATTATAGGCAAGTCTTATAGGATAGATATATTATATGTCTGCATTAAATAGTTAGTTCAATATGTTTATATTTTTCTTCCATGCTTCATTGTTTTATGCTATTCCTATGCTTTAAATTATTGTTTATTCTTGCTTATTGTTATTGTTGGGAACATATGCTAAGTGAGAGTGTCATTTATTATTATATGTCGTATTCATCAGTAAACAGACCTAGAGATATGACTAATCGAGAAGATACTCGAGTAGGAAGCTACTCCAACCCGGTTGTGTTGAATGATGATGAGAATGATGAAGGGTCTGATTCTGATTGTGATAGTTTCACTAGCCTAGATTTGGAGATGTGCCATGTGTTCAAAGTTAGCAATCCTAATAGCAATGATGAGATTATTCAGGAGTTTGACCGTGCTAGGGGTCAAACCCGAAAGGATATCTATTATGCCATTATGAGGACCATTTTTGGTGAACCAAAATTTTCTTTATCAGAAGAGGGTGAGGATGATGAAGACTTGGAAGATAAGACTGATAATGTATCTCCATAGACTATGTGCTTTAAGATTAGTTGGGACAAGTTATATAATGGTTTAAATTTATTTCTTTAATATATTTATCTTTGTTAAAGAATAAGTATATTTATTAATTATTATTGATTGGAAAAATATTAGCATCATCATTTTGAGGAATAAAAGTAAATATTTACTTATTCAAAGGGAGCAAGAATTTTTTAGTACGCTGTCGCAAATGGAAAATATTTTATTTTGTTGTTGTCATTGAATTTTATTTGATCCTCATGTGTATATATTGTTGATGTGAATGATGTTCACGAATGATTATATAATTGATAATGATTTATAATGAATGAATGTGGCACTATTGTAACTTCATGAGAATTGTATTTTGATGCGACCTTGTATGGTTGTATCAATTGTTGCCTTTGTAGAGAATGACAAGTTGTGTATCGAAATCTAAAGTAGAATTACGTTATAATTTCAGGTCGCGCAGTAGAATAGCTAACAAGGATAACGCCTTACCTTCTACTATTTGCCTACTTCCAGAAAAATTGACTCAAGAAAGAATTGAGCGTCCCGATCCCGCCGGGGACATATTTGAAAGACTAGCTAAGATTAAACCACCGTATTTTAAGAGGTAAATTGACCATACCTTCTTATATAGTTGGATTAGGGAGTTTGAAAAGATTTTTAGGGCTGTAAATTGTCCTGAAGCCATGAAATTAGGTGAACATGTATTATATCTGAAAGAGAATGGGACTAGACTACTTAGTGTTGTTGAAGGTAAAAATCCTTACCCTAGTTATGACCAAAACAAAAATTGTGAATATCATCAAAGCCTAGGGCATAATATCGAAAAATGCATGGCTTAAACATCAGATTCAAAATCTTGTGGATGATGAAAAAATCTCTTTAGGGTCCACTACCACTAAACCAACTGACTCTCAACCCAACATCATAAAACCCCCCTCCCTAATCATAAACCTTCATTTTCCATTAATGCAATCTCTTATATGTTAGACGGATGCGAACCAATCCAGTTAATCTGCAAGACAATTCCCCAAATGTATGAATTGACAATAGCTTTATAAGTGCTTGGTTTATGACTATCCACTCAAGAAAAGGTCAAAATGATGCCTTGTAAAGACCCCAGTTTCACTCTCAACAAAGAGCCATGTGAAACCATGGATTATGGGTGCTTTATTCATTTTGGACTATGATGCTGATGAAAATGCCTCTTTGGTCTTGACAATTGTGGAGAAAAGCACTGGAGGTCATTTCACCACTCAAAATACATATCGGCGCTCCATCTGTCTCAATGATCTTAGTGAAGAGGAGTAGATGGACATATCTCATTTAACTAGAGAGCAGGTCGTCATTTTAAACCATTCCATTTAGAGGATGAAAATCCTTTGGAAGTATTGAGAAGGAAAGAAAAGGGCAAGGAGCCAATGGCAAAAGATAGTAACAAAGACAATGATGCTGTCAAGTGCATGAAAGAAGTAAATGCTAATGTTTGCAGCTGTAAGTTGTTAATACATTCCCAGACTCATAGGACAATAGTTCTAAAGCATCTCAATGAAGCCTTATAAGCTCTTCCATAACACCTCACCAAATGGTGGGGCTCATTCATGGTGTAGATCAAACTCTCATGTTCACATACAATGATCTCCTTGATAATATCAACCACAACAATTCATTACATATCACTGTACGTTGTAATGGTTGGGTAATACCTAGAGTATTGATTACAATGGCTCTACAATCAACGTTTGCCTTTTCTGTGTGCTAACAAGACTCAATCAATCAGAAGAAGATCTGGTAACATCCAACCAGGTGGTCAGAGCATATGATAATGCCAAGAGAGAAGTATTAGGTTTAATCAGCCTCCTCATTAAATGTGGTCTTGTGGAAAGGAAGGTGGAATTCATGGTCATTAACATTCAAGCATGTTTTAGCCTCTTACTAGGAAGACTGCATGAAAATAAAGCAATGACCTTTATTCTACATCAAAAAGTAAAGCTTCTCACTGATCAGGGTGTTGTGACTATTTCTGGCGATCCAAAAATTATGACCGTTTCCAACACCGAGAAGTCTGTATTGTATCTAAACGAAGAAGAGGGCACTAGGTTGGATGGTTACACTATCAACAGTATTCTAGCAGGACCTGAAAATTCATGGACGAATAGGATCTTAACAGCCATACCAGATGTAAGTGCTCAAGAAACAGAGCTGGAGTACAGTGAGGATGATGAGGAAGAAGTAGGAGTTCCAAGCATTGGCACTCATGATACGTTCGTTGAAGCACCAGAGGAATCATGTGTCGGCAATCCTCTAGACAATAATGATGATAATGACTCAAAGAAGAGATCTAGGATTGATGATTTTGACCTAGACTTTAATGTAGTAGGCATTATCAGATAGGGTCACACGAATAACTGATTTCTTTCCAGGATATCAACATGAAGATTATTATCATGAGTTACCACAGATTAGGAAATTTGATGGGAATTGTGATCCTTTTGTCCACTTAGTTGGGAATACTAGAAGAAGATTGCCCCATGATGTTTGATAAGTGTTTAGAAGAATCAGCTCTGGACTGGTAGTATTCTTTGGATTATGTGCATAAAGCCAGCTGGGAAATCGCTAGCCAAACCTTCGTTAATTGGGATCTCGAGCATAAACAAACTGATGTCAAGAACTCAAGCTAGTCACATTGAGTCAAAGCGCCTTAGAAACTTTTTTGCACTTCTGTTCGAGATGCACTCATACCTGCTCACAACTTCGTTTCCCTATTACTGATCAAGCGTTCATGCTTATTGTTGCGGAACCTAAATGATTTCTATTATAATCACATGGTTAATATCAAGTACACCTGCCACAACCACATGGAGCAACATGGCTTCGACATAGATGCTCTGAAATTGCAAGAAAAACGACCTCGGGAAAATCTTGAAACTCCCAATGCAAATCCAAAGATTTTTGCTAAGATGGACGAATCATTGAGTATGGTGTATGATCGTCTTCGGAGCCAAGGTATAATTCAATCCCCAGCGTATATGTTGTTTACCCCTTCCTAGAATAGACATGAAAAAACACTGCACTTATTGTCGCCAATATGGGCATGACACTGATCGATGCCATGATCTTTACTACAAAGTTCAAAGCCGGAGATTGATCGAGGCATCATTAGTCCAACCCACAAAGAAGTACATGTAAGGATAGTGTCGGTGCGCCCTCAACCGCAATCACAAGTTGATATTTTCCGCAAAGTCGTCGAACAACGTCAGATTCTTCCATTTCTAGACGCCCAAGGGTAAGTCCTGTAGGGTCAAATCTCCACAACAACTACCATTATCCTCAGTTGGATGGTCAGGACACAAACCGGCCAATGTCATGCTCTCAGTTATCGCATCAAGCAGATCGCCAACATAGCTCTTGTCTACCACAAAGATCCTTAATTTTCTCATGCCTATCAGATGACAGAAAGGAAAAATATTTGGTAAACATTTTGTAAGGGGTTAGCCCATCAAAAAAAAAGAAAAAAAAAGAAGAAAAATCTTTCAGCTATTAGTATAAGAGAACTACGTGCAGCTTGAGTCCCCATTATCACATAAAATTGCAGTGTGAGATCACTCCACTTATGTAACACCTAGGGTACGTAGGTAGCTCAATACGAGTGCAATTGTTTTCACCAGTGGAAAGGTTGCGGTCAAAACAGTCGTAAGGGCCAAGTTTTTGGCCAGCCGCCCTTCCCGTAGCATCCCTTCACAATAAAGGGTTGCGGTTTAGGCCCCAAACCGCAATCCTTCTTTCTACAAAGGGATGCGGTTTTGGCCATAATCGCAGCCCTTGTGACCCAAAAAAAAAGAATAAATTTTTTTTTATCATTTCTTTTACTCCTAAATATATCAAAAAAACCGTAAACATCACAAATTCTACGAACGAATTTCTTTAGCGTAGCAAAAATAGTATACACAAACTTTTACAACATAATTAATAAGGTATATAGTGGTGAAATGCCAGTATCCCGCACATAAAACAAAGAACATCAAAAAAACACAGCACTAGATTAATCCGACAACAAAACGAAATTAAAATTTTTGTTCATACAATAAACCAAAATGAATCGAAGAAGATCTGGGTGACGTTGACGTTGACGTTGACAAATTAACCTAAACACAACCCTAGATTAATCGAATAAGATATGTGTGACATTAACCTAAAATTCCAAAACATTGACAAATAATTAAACTCACAAAATAAAATAAAAAACCTAAAATCCTGGATCAGGATGCAGCGATGCGGCGACGACAATGAAACCAAAATTCTGGATCTGATTCAACAAGATCTACGCAGCGACGATGAAGGCATGTGGAAGAAGATTCCAGCAACGTTGGTGTAACACCCCCGCCGACCCGACCCTTCTTCATTTAATAAACTCGAGATAGGGGAAAATTCCACGAGGGTTCGATTCGACGGGAGCGCTACCGCGACACTTATCTCCTTGGAAATAAATGCAAGGCTAGATTAAAGCATACCAAACTCAAATTAATTAGTCCTTACAACCAAGTAAATCGTTCATGAAATATTACTAATTACTTAAGTGTTTCAGAGTTCCAACAGAAGCTAAATCATAAGCTAAGTGAATGACGACTCTAAATGATCTCCCTTGTAATCCCCCATAATGTTAAAGGATTTTATAAATATATTTAAGTATTTATATATTTATATTTAAACCCAAATTAGTTTTGAAATGAGTTGACTATTTAAAAAGGTTGACTATTTTAAAAGTCAAATGAAATTATTTTTCACGGCTTAATAAAATTGAGAATATTTTAATAAAGCATGTTTTGATAAAAGTTTTAAATACTAATTTATATTGAAAAAGAAGTCTAATGTAACTGAGGAACCTAAAAATCCTAAAAGGATAAAAGAAAAAAGAGTCATGTTGATGATTAAAGTCCTAAGCTATTTATCTTGTTCATCATCAAATTTCATTAAATCTTATCTCTTTTTCCTAATACCCAATTATTTTTCCCCACACAAATTATTTTTCCTCTCTTCTTCACATGCCTTTCACGCCATTCACCCTCTCGGTTTTTCTCTCTCCTCTTCGTTCGTTCCTTCATTTTTCCTCTCAAGCACTTTTCTTCTTCTTCAAATAACGTTTCTCCTTCAACAAGAAACGTCGAAGATCTTTAGGAAACGGAGGGAGTATTAGATATTATGAAATCAATTTAGAATATGATTTTAAATATGTTATATATGTTTAAAGGAGGTTTATTAATTTTTAAAGTTGTTGTAGTTTCAGAAAAGGTTTTATTAATGGAGTTTTAAGGATTTTTAATTACTAGTATGGTAGCACTATGCTAGGAATTAAAAATAATTGAAGTTTTGATATTAAAATGAACTTTTAAATGTATTTAGAGGGGATTTTATATAATTTAAAGTTGCTCTAATTTTTATTTAAGATTGTTAATTTCGATTTTGTTGTTTTCTAGGCGGAGAATATTTCGTAGGGAACTTTTAGAGAGTTAAAAGTGGCCTACAGGCTAGTTTACATGAGGTACGTACATAATTACTTGCTATGTGATTAGTATCATGTTTAAGAGATTTTTAGTATCATGTATAGGAACTTATTATGTTCATATATATATGATTTCTAGTATTTGATTATTACATGTTTTATGCCTGTGTACAAGCATGTGAATTGAGATTTATTATGAGTACTGGATTGTATGTTTGTATAGATTATTTGATACAAGCATGAAAAGAAAGTTTACTTATTAATTCGCATGAGGAATTGATATACGTTATAGAGCATCATCGAATCATGTTGTTCATGTATTCCTAGCAAGTATTATTTTATTATCTTATGAGGATTGTGGGCCTTATTTGGTAAGTTTGAGTTATGCCTATATAAAGGTAAGTAGGATTGTTAGCTAGGTTCAACAAATAAAATGGATTGGATTAAAGGAAGTAATTTTGGATTGTACGTTGTGATCACTTATTAAATCCTAAGATAAAAGAAGTTCATTTGTGATTATTTGAGTATTTCGGTGTTGCTTGTATGTGTGTGTCATAACAAGTAATAATTGGTAACTAACGTAAAGTGTGACGAGAATAGTTGTAGACTTTAGACTATGCACGTCTGGAGTTGGACATTGGGAGTTGGGTTTATGGTGAGCGTGCCATAGCTTTTCTAGGATGGTTGATCCCCATTCCTCTTTTAGTTCAAAGGTTCCTCGATATCGTAGGCCATTCGGGAATACGTAGTGGCTCACGTATTCCGTCTTCGTAATGAAGGATGGTTAGTAGGACAACTCAGGGTTGTAACACCCCGATAATTCTCTCTTTTCAGAAATACCATTATAATATAAAACTTAGAAAATTACCCAAGTTTATCGCCCGTGTGATAACGTATCGGCTTATTCAAAATTTTGCAGCAGAAAACAACTAACTAAACTTTATCTTTATTAAAACTCAATAAGTAAATAAATAAGTGTTTAGGACTTAAACAAACCAACTTAAACAACTCAAACAAACTGAAATAAAATATGTTCTTAACAATGCAGAAAATAAACTATACTAGTTACACATTCTCTCCATTCCAGATTCCCAATGATGCACATCTGCGAACCTGTAAGGTCAATGCTATACTGAATCTGCTCACCATAAAGGATCATCACGGGATCAATAAGGCAAAGCCATGATCAACCACACACAAACAAAGCACGTAATCAGCAAAGCTGAGTACTACATATCAAACATAAGCATGCCTAAACATGATACTACATAACAATGTGCAGGGATAAATAATAACATAATCATATAACATTCTGCAGACAACTTTTACTGCTAAACTCTAAACATATTTTTATTGCTTTAAATGGAATAGTTATTGGACCCTGAGTTGTCCTACCAACCAGCCTTCATTACGAAGACGAAATACGGTCATGACTCCGTATTCCCGAATGACCTGTGATATCGAGGAACCTTTGAGCTAAAAGAGGAATGGGGATCAATCCATCCTAGAAAAAGTTATGGCACGCTCACCATAACCCCAAGTCCCAATGTCCAAGTCTATACGTGCACCAGTCTAAAGTCTACAACTATTCTCGTCACACTTTACGTTAATTACCAATTATTACTTGTAATGACACACACATACAAGCAACACGGAAATAATCAACTAATCACAATGAACTTCTTTTATCTTTGGAATTAATAAGTGATCACAACTTACAATCCAAAATTACTTCCTTTAATCCAATCCTTTTTATTTGTTGAACCTAGCCAGCAATCCAACTTACCTTTATATAGGCATAACTCTAACTTACCAAATAAGGCCAGCAATCCTCATAAGATAAAAAAAATAATACTTGCCAGGAATACATGAATAACATGATTCAATATCGATAACGTATATAAATTCCTCATGCGAATCAATAAATAAACTTTCTTTTCGTGCTTGTATCAATTATTCCATACAAACATACAATCTAGTATTCATAATAAATCTCAAATCACATGCTTGCACACAGGCATAAAACATGTAACAATCAAATACTAGAAATCATATATATATATATATATATATATGAACATAATAAGTTCCTATATTAAAAATCTCTTAAATATGATACTAATCACATAGCATGCAATTATGTACGTACCTCGTGTAAACTAGCTTGTAGGCCACTTTTAACTCTCTAAAAGTTCCCTACGAAATATTCTCCGCCTAGAAATCAATTTAACTAAAATCAATACTCTTAAATAAAAAATACAGCAACTCTAAAATATTTAAAATCCCCTTTAAATATGTTCAAAAACTAATTTTAATATCAAAACTTCAATTACTTTTAATTCCTAGCATAGTACTACCATACTAGTAATTAAAATTCTTAAAACTCCATCAATAAAACCTTTCTGAAATTCGAGCAACTTTAAAAAATCAAGAAACCTTCTTTAAACATATATAAACATGTTTAAAATCATAATCTAAATCAATCTCATTGTTGAACCCTAGTTTTGATGATGACAAAAGAACAAAGATGCAATAAGTAGTGAACTAATGAGTTATTTAAGTGTATGAATTTTAAGGTATCATTGAAAGGAACAAAGAGAATACTAAGTCAAGGAAGAAGTCAAGAGAGGATTTCAAAGACTAAGTAAAGATGTTTCTAGAAGTTGATACTGGAGCAGCATTGGATCAAGAAGAATAAAAGCAAGGCGTTTTATTTTCTAGTTCCATTGTAAAAGGATCAAGTAATGTTAGTAAGGAACATTGGTAGTCTTATTTGAGAATGAGAGTTTGTTCCTTTCTATGGAACAAACTAAATTGCACTCATCGAATCTGTTAAAGGAACTTAACAATTAAAGAGGAACTAGACTTAGGAGTGAAGAAGTATAACGGTTCAATTATAAAGTTGAGTAAATCATGCCTAAATAATAGGTAACCATTTTTCTCTAAATAAAAATCAGTTCAATAGAAAATCTTTTAAGGAAAAGATTTTGTTTTTCAAAAGATAAGAAAATTATTATTCGGTTTTTGAAGATTTTATTTAAAGATAATATTTTCTTAAAAGATTTAATTTCAGCTTTAAATTAAATTTATTTTAAAATTGAACTGATATTCGGATAAAGCTCAAGCAACTCCTATAATCTAGGAGCAGTAACAACAACATGCCCACGTCCAAAACAACGATCATGGGATTATAGGGTGTGTTAAGGAACGTGTTCCTTAAGGGAAGGAACATCATGGGATAATGGTTTTAGACATGAACACAGTTTTTAATTCCCATGTTCTACATTATTGTTCCTATAAATATTGAAGTCTAAATAAGTTCCAAAGTGTGTCTTACTAAGTAATTAAGTGAGTTTAACTAATTAAGTGTCAGTACCTTCATTCTCTCATAATAGCCATTTGTTCTTTGCTTACTTACTCTAATTCCACTAAGCTCATTTCGATCAATTGTATTTTGGTTTTTGGGTAAGGGGACTTTGAGTGAAGTTCTGTAAGAGAGAAGCTTTGAGTAAAGCTAGTAAGAGTGAGAAAACTTCGAGTGAAGTTGAGAGGAATTGTTGTTAAGGGAACAGTGGCTCAGAAACTTGAGTTTAGGAACTCAAGGTGTGGCTCGGGAATAGAATTAGGATGTAACAAAGTTGTTTGGCCTAATTAGTGAAAGAGTTGAGTATAAAATCCCTAGTGGTCGAGGTTGTTTCTTCTTGTTGGGCCCAAGAAGTTTTTCCTCGTAAAAATCCTTTGTGTTCCTCTAGCTTGTTTATTTGTTTAAGTTTAAATTTCCGCAAAAAGTTATGTTTATTTCTACACATACAATTCACCCCCCCTCTTGTAGTGTTCCTAGGGAAATAACATAGTATCTAATATACTACTATGGTTTTCTAGTACTTAAAACCCTAAAAATCTATGCTTTAATGGTTAAAACTTCATTCTAATTAAAATAAATAAATCTGATTTTTTATTCTTGTAATATAAAATATACATGAATCAAGATTACTTATTAAAACGGTAAATTAAAACCAATAATCATAATTAACATTAAAAGAAAGCATAAAAACATAGTCTTTAATGGAAACTTGAGGAAGAAGAAAAGAAAAAGGGAGAAAAAGAGTGAAATACCGAAATCGCGAGTGAAATATGACAGCGGAACTGCGAAACTTGTAGAGGTCATAACTAATAGAATCAGAATCGGAATAGAGTGATTCTTGAGCCTAAATTCAATAACTTTTTGAGATCTAAAACTTTCAAGAAAGAAGTTTTGGCTAAAAATAAACGGAACTACGAAGCCACTCAGATTCGGGTGAGAGAAAAAACGAGTGAAGGGAGAGAAAGAAAACCATGAGGAGAGAAAGAACAGAAAGTGGCATGGAGATTTAGTGAGAGGAGAGAGAAAAATAAATCTTTATGTGGAATAAATAATTGGGTATTAAGATATTTATAAAGAGCTTCCTTTTTGGGCTTAGGAAAAAGAGATAAGGTTTAATGAAATTTGATGATGAACAAGATAAATAACTTAACTTTAATCATCAACATGACTCTTTTTTCTTTTATCCTTTTAGGATTTTTAGGTTCCTCAATTCCATTAGACTTCTTTTTCAATATAAATTAGTATTTAAACCTTTTATCAAAACATGCTTAATTAAAATATTTTCAACTTTATTAAGTCATGAAAATAATTTCATTTGACTTTTAAAATAGTCAACCTTTTTAAATAGTCAAATCCTTTCAAAACTAATTTGTGTTTAAATATAAATATATAAATACTTAAATATATTTATAAAATCCTTTAAAATCATGGGGGATTACAAGGGTCCAATAACTATTCTATTTGAAGTAATAAAAAGATGTTTAGAGTTTAGTTCATTAAAAGTTGTCTGCAGAATGTTATATGATTATATGATTATTTATCCCTGCACGTTATTATTTAGTATCATGCTAGGAATGTTTATGTTTTGGTATGTAGTACTCAACTTTGCTGATTACGTGCTTTCTTTGTGTGTGTGATCATGGCTTTGCCTTATTAATCCTGTGATGATCCTTTATGGTGAGCAGATTCAGTATAGCATTGACATTACAGGTTCGCAAATGTGCATCATTGGGAATCTGGAATGGAGAGAATGTGTAACTAGTATAGTTTATTTTCTACATTTTGTTAAGAACATATTTTATTTAAGTTTGTTTGGGTTGTTTAAGTTGGTTGTTTAAGTCTTAAACACTTGTTTATTTACTTATTATAATAATGTTAAAGTTTAGTTAATTGTTTTCCGCTGCAAAATTCTGAATAAGCCGATATGTTATCACACGGGCGATAATACTTGGGTAATTCTCTACTTGTACATTATAAAAGTATTTTCTAAAAAGAGAGAATTATCGGGTGTACAATGTGTATATATCTGGAGCTTTAGGTATTTCAAAACTTATAGGCGCCTAATTAATTAACTAGCTTACTAGTTCATTGAAAGAAACTTTAGAATTGCTCCTACTTATTCATTTTGAAAAATTTATAGGAATGTATAATTTTTGGAGAAACTAAAATTTATTTTTCAAGAGGCCGAAATTTTTTTTTCTCAAATATTGTTTCCGAAAAGAAAAATAATATTGTGTTCGAAACTTTTTTTTTTCTCTCGAAATTTTGGATGGTTCGAAATTTTCGAATTTTCTATTTTCCATTCGAAAATTTTTTTCCGACCTTTATAGTTCCGAAATTTTTTTTAAAGTTGAAATTTTTTTTAAGACACTTAATTATTATTAGTTATAAAAGTGTCTGCATTATATTTCATGCCTTTACAGTTTATAGTATTGCATTGTGAGAATGGGTAGTATATGAACGGCATATAGGATAGAAACATTATACGTCTGCATTTGAAAGTTAGTTCAGCATCATTATATTTTTCTTCCCTGCTAATGATGCATTATATTTTTCTTCCCAGCTAATGATGCATGAATGTTTTTCTTCCCTGCTAGCTGTTTATATTTTCTTGCCTGCTAGATGCTATGATTTCCTGCCTTTGATTGGTACTTACTCTTATTGTCTCTTGTGGGAATACGTTAGAGAAAGTACTAAGGAGGTGTTTGGTTCACTAGTTTTAGGTATGAGGTATGGGTTTGGAATGAACAAAACCCATACCTAGTGTTTATTTAAGTCATTTCTAAATTTTAAACCCATACCTCAAACCCATAAGGTATGGGTTTAGAAACCATGGGGGAGGTGGTATGGCTCATACCTTACCTCTAGGTATCAAATAAAGAAGAATTTTCATTCCTAAATGAAACCAAACACAAGGTATTAAGTATCAAGTTCCAAACCCATACCACCTTGGTTTCATTCCTGATTCCAAACCTATACCATAATATGAACCAAACGCCCTCTAAGACATTATGTTTTATTGTATTGTAGTTCCCTAAACATGTCTGCCATACTAGGAAGCTGTTATAACCCCATCGTCCTGAGTGACGATGAAGTTGACGAAGACATTGCACCCGTCGACGATAGAGAATACACTAATCTAGAATGGATTATGCGTTGCATCCTGAGGAAAGGAATACCTAGTGATGACGAGGCCATAATAGAACTTGATAGTACTAGGGGCAAAACTAGGGAGGACATTTATCATGCTTGTTTCAGGTATGAAACTGAAACTGAACCTGAAGAGGATGAGGATACGCGACCCATTAGAAGATCCAAAAGGCAAAAGAAGTACATCGATTATGATGAGGATGGGGAAGAAGAGGAAACTGATGTTGCAACATTTATGCCTGATCAGTATAAGGAAGCTAAGGATAGGACTAATAATGTAGTACCTTAGATTTATTTTATGTCTCTGGTTAATAATATATAGTATACTAGTTTTATCATAGAAATAATGTTGGATGTTTGACCAACAGTGATAGAGAAATTTTATAGAATTATTGTTTTAGGAAAATATATTATTATGACATTATTTTATTAAATACCCTTTATGGAAGAATAAAAGTTATTATTTAATTTATATATGAGTGAGTAAGAATTTATTCTAGGCACGTGATGGGTAAGGAATTTATTCTAGGCACGTGATGGGTAAAGAACTATGACCTAGACATCCAGTATCATGAGGCAAAAGCAAATGTGGTTGTTGACGCCTTGAGTGGGAAATCGAGTCATAGCTTAAGTGCTTTGATAGTCCCTGAGGAGTTGTGTCGGGATATGCAAAGGTTGAGCCTAAAAATTTTAAATCCTGGGGAAAGTGAGGCAAGACTTAGTACCCTTTCTTTGGGATTGTCAGTTTTCGATGAGATCATAGAGGGTCAAGTTGGTGATGAGCACCTAGATAAGATCAAGGAGAAAATGAAGCAAGGTAAGGAAGAAGATTTTAAGATTCATGATTATGGGAGTCTAAGGTTTAAAGGGAGGTGGTGTGTACCACAGAAGTGTAATTACCTTAAGAGACGTCTTATGGATGAGGGACATAATACTCCATACTCTGTGCACCCTGGAGGTGATAAATTGTATAAAGACCTTAAGGGTATCTATTGGTGGCCAAACATGAAGCGAGAGGTAGTAGTATGTGTCTAAGTGCCCAACATGCCAGAAGGTGAAGATAGACTATAGAGACCTTATGGGGAAGGTTCAATCTTTAGATGTTCCTGGATGGAAGTGAGATTCTATTTCTATGGACTTTGTGATTGCCTTACCTAAGACGAGAAGTGGAAATGACACCATTTGGGCTATTATGGATAGCTTGAGCAAATCCGCCGTGTTTATACCTATTAAGGAGACATGGAAAAAGAAACAGCTCGCTAAGACTTACATTAAGCATGTGGTGAGACTACATGGAGTTCCAAAGAATATTATCTCTGACCGTGACTCTAGGTTTCTATCGAAATTTTGGAAAAACGTCCAATTAAATCTTGGGACAACATTGAAATGAGTACAACCTTTCACCCTGCGACTGATGGCCAGACTGAGAGGACTAATCAAACTATGGAGGACATGTTGAGAGCATGTGCGATTGATTTTCAAGGTAGTTGGGAGGACCAATTAGATTTGATTGAGTTTTCTTACAACAATAGTTATCATGCGAGTATCAAAATGGCACCTTTTGAGGCCTTATATGGATGGAAATGTAGAAGTCCCATTTGTTGGAACGATTTTAGTGAGAATATCGTCTTGGGGACATAATTTATTGAGGAGACCGTTAAGAATGTCAGATTAATCCAGGCTAGAATTCGAGCTGCGCAAGATAGGCAGAAAAGTTATGCGGACTTAAAACGACGCGAGGATGAGTTTGCCATACATGATAGGTGTTCTTGAAAGTATCACCCACTAAGGGCGTCATGAGATTTGGGAAAAAGGGCAAGCTAAGTGCTAAGTATGTAGGCCCATATGAAATTTTAGAGTGCATTGGAAAAGTGGCCTATCGATTGGCACTACCCATGGAGTTCGAAAAGATGCATGATGTATTCCATATTTCCGAACTTAAGCGATATATCCCTGATGAGCGTCATGTCCTAGAGCCTGAGCGAGTTCAGATCGATAGTAGCCTCACATACGAGGATAGACCTGTCAAGATTCTCGACAGAAAAGTGCGTAGTACACGCAATAAGGATGTCCACAGCGTGAAAGTCCTTTGGTCTAACCACGAGTCTAAAGAGGCAGCGTGGGAAGCCGAAGATGAAATGAGAAAGAAGTATACAGATATATTCCTTGAGGTAAGTTACGAGGGCGTACTCGTTTTCTTTAAGGGGGGGTAGCATGCGATAAATTTTGCGCTTTTTGCCTATTTTTATGAAATTTTCATTCATTTGTATGCCTATGTTCGGCAATTCGCACATGTAGTGCAAAAGAAATAGATTCTCCGCATAAGAAAAAGGTGTTCATAAGGAAAACAAGTGTTTTAACACTGGGAAAAGTGCACAAAGGGCACAATTTTCTTCAAAACTTTCGAAAAGATGAGTCCAGACTTTTAAAAGTATGTGGGTTTTGTGTCAAGTTCCGGGACGAAACTTCTTTTAAGGGGGGTAGACTGTAATCCCCCATAATTTTAAAGGATTTTATAAATATATTTAAGTATTTATATATTTATATTTAAACCCAAATTAGTTTTGAAATGATTTGACTATTTTAAAAGGTTGACTATTTTAAAAGTCAAATGAAATTATTTTTCATGGCTTAATAAAATTGAAAATATTTTAATTAAGCATGTTTTGATAAAATTTTAAAGTACTAATATA
Source organism: Beta vulgaris subsp. vulgaris (assembly GCF_026745355.1). Lineage (NCBI taxonomy): Eukaryota > Viridiplantae > Streptophyta > Magnoliopsida > Caryophyllales > Amaranthaceae > Beta > Beta vulgaris. The sequence goes on from NC_079209.1 coordinate 33,191,831, forward strand.
TATTTAAAAAGAAGTCTAATGGAACTGAGGAACCTAAAAATCCTAAAAGGATAAAAGGAAAAAGAGTCATGTTGATGATTAAAGTCCTAAGCTATTCATCTTGTTCATCATCAAATTTCATTAAATCTTGTATCTTTTTCCTAAGCCCAAAAGGAAAGCCTTTTTATAAATATCCTAATACCCAATTATTTTTCCCCACACAAATTATTTTTCCTCTCTCCTTCACACACCTTTCACGCCATTCACCCTCTCGGTTTTTCTCTCTCCTCTTCGTTCGTTCCTTCGTTTTTCCTCTCAAGCACTTTTCTTCTTCTTCAAGTAACGTTTCTTCTTCAACAAGAAACGTCACAAAGCCTTCAATTTCACCGTGAGTTGCGTCGTGGTGCTGCTGTCGTAGTCCTTCCTTGCCGGCGCCTTCTTTCCTTCTCCTCTTTGTTGGTTGTTTTCTTTTCTTCTTCCTCAAGTTTCCATTAAAGACTATATTTTTTATGTTTTCTTTTATTGTTAATCATAATTATTAGTTTTAATTACTGTTTTATTATGTAATCTTGATTTATATATAGTTTATATTATAAGAAAAATTTCAAATTTGTTATTATGATTAGATTATAGTTTTAATCATGAAAACATGAATTTTTAGGGTTTTAATTGCTAGAAAAACTATAGTAGCTTATTAGATACTGTGAAATCGATTTAGAATATGATTTTAAATATGTTATATATGTTTAAAGGAGGTTTATTAATTTTTAAAGCTGCTGTAATTTCAGAAAAGGTTTTATTAATGGAGTTTTAAGGGTTTTAAATTACTAGTATGATAGCAATATGCTATAAATTACAAATAATTGAAGTTTTGATATTAAAATCAACTTTTAAACGTATTTAGAGGGGATTTTAAATAATTTAAAGCTATTGTAATTTTTATTTAAGATTATTAATTTCGGTTTTGTTGTTTTCTAGGTGGAGAATATTTCGTACGGAACTTTTAGAGAGTTAAAAGTGGCCTACATGCTAGTTTACACGAGGTACGTACATAATTACGTGCTATGTGATTAGTATCATGTTTTAAGAGATTTTTAGCAGCTTGGTGAGGAAGATTAGCGTGCATCTGGCAGTCTTTGCACTTTTGGACCATTATCGAAGTGTCCTCCCTCATGGTGGGCCAGTAGTACCCTGCTCGAAGAGCTTTAGCTGTGATAGTTCGAGCCCCTTGATGACTTCCGCATGCCCCCTGATGTATTTCTCAAAGGACGTAGTCCCTTTCTGGGGGGGTGATGCAGCGGAGAAGTGGGTGAGTGAATGATTTTTTGTATAATTGTCCCTCGTGGTAGGTGAACCATCGAGCCCGCCTCCGGACTCTTTCTGCTTCGAGCTCGTTTTCGGGGAGGATACCATCTCGAGTAAAAGATATGATTTTGTCCATCCAAGTCGGACTTTGGTCAAGAGTGGTTACCCCCCTGTTGATGTAAGGTGCCTTTAGAACTTCCCACATGATGGGTCGAGGTTAGAGATCCTCTACTGAACTTGTTAATCTCGATAGGGCATCTACTTGTTGATTCTCAGATCGAGGGATGTGAGCTACGGTGAAGAGTAACAGGCCTGAGATTTCCTCCTTTACCTTTCTCAGATACATCTTCATGCTGTCGTATTCGGCCTCGAACTCCCCTTTCACCTTCCCAACGATGATCTGGGAATCAGAGTGGGCTTTAAGTTTTTGAGCGCCGACCATTTTGCAAAGTTGGATACCGAGGAGCAGTGCTTCATATCCGGCCTCGTTGTTCAAGTCAATAAAGTCGAACTTGATTGCGTATTCTGTTCTGTTTCTTTGCAGGTCTAGGATCAAAAGCCCAGCGCCGCATCCTGCTTTGGACGATGACTCGTCGACAAATAAATCCCAGGAACCTTCCTCGGTAGGCTCAGGCCGGGAATTGCATTCTGCTATAAAGTCAGCCAGAGCTTGTGCATTGATGGCACGTCGGGGCTCGAATTCAATGCCGAAATCTGAAATTTGGTTAGACCAGTCAGTCACCCTACTAGACTGATTTTTTCCTTTGATTACTTTTCGGATTGGCTGACTTGTGAGAGCTTTGATGGGGTGCGCTTGAAAATAGGGCTTGAGCTTTCGAGTGGGGAGAACCAAGGCGAAGATCATTTTCTCGATGGAAGGATTCTTGGATTATGCGCCTCGGAATACGTGACTTATGAAGTACACTGGATGCTGGTTTTTCTCGCGCTTGGCCATAAGGACCGCGCTAAGGGCATGTTCGGATACAGCCAGGTAGACGAAGAGTGTCTCCCCTAGTAAAGGTGAGACTAACTTGGGAAGGTTCGCTAGGTCGAACTTGAGCTGTTGGAATGCTTCCTCTGCAGATTTATCCCATTCGAATGTCGACTGTTTTAAGGCTTGGAAGAAATGGAAATTCTTGTCGGCAGATCGAGAGAGGAACCGCCCCAAGGCCGCCATGCAGCCGGTTAGGCGCTGGACTTCCTTGACAGTTCGAGGACTTTTCATTTCAATGATGGCCTGAATCTTGTCAGGGTTGGCCTCTATCCCCCTTTCATCGACAAGGAACTCGAGGCATTTTCCTCCCTTTACACCGAAGACACATTTCTTCGGATTCAACTTCATGTTCTAAGTGTGAAGGGTGGAAAGTGTTTCTCTTAAGTCGGAGACATGGTCTCCCTCCTTTTTTCTTTTGACGATTATGTCGTCAACATAAACCTCCACTTTTCGTCCGATTTATTTTTCGAACATCTTATTCACGACGCTGGTAGGTAGCCCTGACGTTCTTGAGACCGAAGGGCATTACTTTGTAACAATAAACCCCTGAGCTCGTGGTGAAAGCGATGTGCACCTCTTCTTCGGCAGCCATAGGGATCTTATGGTACCCTGCATCGGCATCCATGAAGCTGAACAATGCATGGCCTGCCGTCTAGTCGACCACCCTGTCGATCTTTGGGAGGGGGAAATCATGTTTTGGGCAGGCTTTGTTTAGGTCGGTGAAGTCGACGCACATCCTCCAGGCCCCGGTTTGTTTTCGAACTAGGACTACGTTTGCTAGCCACTCGGTGTATTGGCATTCCCGGATGAAACCTGCGGCTAGTAGTTTCTTTACCTCTTAGGAGGCAGCAGCACTTCTTTCGGCCCCTTGATACCTAAGCTTTTGTTTGATCGGCCTGTACCCCTCCTGGATATTCAACTGATGAACCATAAGATGGGGCTCGATTCCCGACATCTCGTCGACAATATAGGCAAACACATCTTGGAACTCATGAATGAGCTTGACGATTTGGGCCCTAATGCTATCACGGACTTGCTTGCCGATTCGGACCGTGCGACCCTTTTCATCATTGATACACACTTCTTCGTCCCTGTCGGCTGGACGAGGCCTTTCGTATCGCTTGGGGTTTTCGGCCGTGTAGAACCCCATGACGGGTCGAGGATCCTCAAGCTCAGGGCACTTTCTCTTCCGAGTCACTTCTTCATCTTTGTTCTTAAGATTGATGACGTAGCATTCCCGGGCGGACTTCTGGTCCACGAATAGTCGGCCAACCTTCCCATCGTCGCCCTCGAATTGCAGGAGCAGATGGTATGTCGAGATGACAACTTTGACTTTGTTGAGCGTGGGGCGCCCTATAATCACATTATAGGGGAGGCTAGTGTCGACGACAAGGTAGTCGACGACCACATTTCGACCTTCTCCTTTTTCCCCCATCCGAGTGGGTAGCTTCACCGAGCCGACTATGTAGGCCCATATGAGATTTTTGAGCGCATTGGGAAAGTAGCTTATAGATTGGCGTTGCCGCCAATGGAGTTTGAGAAGATGCATGATGTATTTCATATTTCCCAACTTAAGCGTTATATCCCTGATGAGCGTCATGTCCTAGAGCCTGAGCGAGTTCAGATCGATAGTACCTTCACAGATGAGGAAAGACCTGTTAAGATTCTCGACAGGAAAGTGCGTAGTACACGCAATAAGGATGTCCACATCGTAAAAGTTCTTTGGTCTAACCACGAGTCGGAGGAGGCGACGTGGGAAGCCGAAGATGATATGAGAAAGAAATATCCAGAACTATTCCTTGAGGTGAGTTACGAGGGCGTAACTCATTTTCTTTAAGGGGGGTAGAATGCGATAAATTTCGCGCTTTTTGTCTATTTTTATGAAATTTTCATTCATTTGTATGCCTATGTCGGGAAATTTGCACATGTTAGTGCAAAAGAAGTAGATTCTCCGCATAAGAAAAAGTGTTCATAAGTAACACAAGTGTTTTATAACTGGGAAAAGTGCACAAGGGGCACGACTTTTCTTCAAACTTTCGAAATGATGAGTTTAAAGCTTTGAAAGCATTTGGGTTTTGTGTCATGTTTCGGGACGAAACTTCTTTTAAGGGGGGTAGACTGTAATCCCCCATAATTTTAAGGGATTTTAGAAATGTATATATTTTATTTAAACCCAAATCACTTTTAAAATGTTTTGACTATTTCAAATGATTGACTATTTCAAAAGTCAAATGAAATTATTTTCATGATATAGTAAAGTTGAAAATATTTTAATTAAGCATGCTTTGATAAAAAGTTTTAAATACTAAATTGTATTGAAAAAGAAGTCTAAAGGAATTGAGAAACCTAAAAATCCTAAAAAGATAAAAAGGAAAAGAGCCCTAGCGATGATTAACGTCTCGAATTAATTATCATGTTCATCACCAATTCCTAAGCCCAACCAAGGAAGCCTTTATATAAAGACCCTAGTACCCAATTATTTTATCCCACACAAAAGAAAAATTTTCTCTCTCCTCCTCCTCAATCACACGGCTTTCTCTCTCTCTTTTCCCCTTCCACATTTTTCTTCTTTCTCTTCCAAAGTTCTATAACGTTTCTTCTTCAACAAAAATGTCACAAGCCTTCCTAAAGTCACCATTTTGCCGCCGCCTTGCTGCTGCCGTGAGCTGCTCCTTTGCCGGCGCTTTTCCTTCTCCTCTTTTGTGGTTGTTTTCTTTTCTTCCTTCTTAAGATTCCATTAAAGACTATATTTTTATGTTTTCTATTATTGTTAATCATGTTTATTAATTTAAATAACTGTTTCTAATAAGTAATTTCGATTCATCTATAGTTTATATTATAAGAAATTTTTCAGATTTATTATTATGATTAGATTTTTAGTTTTAAACATGAAAACATGAATTTTTAGGGTTTTAAATTGCTAGAAAACCATAGTAGCATATTAGGTACTATGAGATTAACTTAGTATATGATTTTAAGTATGTTATACATGTTTAAAATAGGTTTATTAATTTTTAAAGATGCTGTAATTTCATAAAAGGGTTATTTATAGAGTTTTTAAGAGTTTTTAATTACTAGTATGGTAGTCCTATGCTAGGAATTAAAAATAATTTAAGTATTGATATTAAACTCGACTTTTCAACGTTTTTAAAGGGGGTTTTAAGTACTTTAAGGCTGCTGTAATTTTTATTTAAAGTTATTAATTTTAGTTACCTTGTTTTCTAGGCGGAAAATATCTCGTAGGGGACTTTTAAAGGATTAAAAGTGGCCTACGGACTAGTTTACACGAGGTACGTACATAATTACGTGCTATGTGATTAGTATCATGTTCTAAGGAAGATTTAAATTTTAGTATCATGTATAGGAATCTACTTTGTTCATATATATGTGATTTCTAGTAATTGATTTGCATGTTTTATGCCTTTGTGCAACATGTGATTTGGAATTTAGTATGAATATTAGATTGTATGTTTGTATGGAATAATTGATGCAAGCATGAAAAGAAAGTTTATTTATTAATTCCCATGAAGAATTAGTATATGTTATAGAAGTTGAATCATGTTATTCATGTATTCTTTGAGAAGTATTATTTTATTATCTTATGAGGATTGTGGACCTTATTTGGTAATTTTACAAGTTATGCCTATATAAAGGTAAGATTATTGTTGGCTAGGTTCAACAAGTAAAGAAAGTTGAGAGTAAAAAGGAATTAAAGTAGTCTTGGATTGTAAGTTGTGATCACTTGTTAAATCCAAAGATAAAAGAAGTTAAGTTGTGGCTGTCTGATTATTATTTATGTGTTACTTGTATATGGGTGTCATTACAAGTGATAAAATGTAATTAACGTAAAGATTAACGAGAATAGTTATAGACTTTAGACTGGTGCACGTCTAGAGTTGGACATTAAGGGTTGGAGTACATGGTGGTAGCCCACCATGGCTTTTCTAGGAATGGATTGATCACCATCCCTCTTTTATTTCAAGGGCTCCTCGATATCGCAGGTCACTCTGGAATACGGAGTCGCGCCCGTATTTCGCATCAGTAAATAAGACAACTCAGTTCCAATAAGTATTCCATTTAAAGTGAGAAATGATGTTTAGAGTCTAGTTCAGTAAAAGTTATCTGCAGAGTGTTATATGATTATACTATTATTTATCCCTGCATATTATTGTTTAGTATCATGTTTAGGATTACTTACGTTTGATATGTAGTACTCAGCTTTGCTGATTACGTGCTTTGTTTGTGTGTGTGATCATGGCTTTGCCTTATTGGTCATGTGATGATCCTTTTGGTGAGCAGAGTCGGTATAGCATTGACATTACAGGTTCGCAGATGTGCATCATTGGGAATCTGGAGTGGAGAGTTTGTGTAACTAGCTTAGTTTAATTTCTGTTTTGAGAACATATTTATTTAAGTTGTTTGAGTGTTAAGTTGGTTGGTTTATGTCCTAAACATTTGTTATTTATTTTGGGTTATAATAAAGTTAAAGTTTAGTTAATGATTTTCCGCTGCAAAATTCTGAATAAGCCGATACGTTATCACACGGGAGATAATACTTGGGTAATTCTCTACTTGTATATTATAAAAGTATTTTCTAAAAAGAGAGAATTATCGGGGTATTACAAAGTGGTATCTGGGAGCTTTAGGTTATTTTTAGAACTTATAGGCGCCTAACTAGCTAACTAGTTATTTGAAGGAAACTTTAGAATTGCTCCTACTTATTCATTTTGAAAACTTATATAGAGTATATATTTTTTTTGACCGGAAATTTTCTTTTAGATAACCGAATTTTTTTTCGAAAATCCTTATGATTTGAAAAAGAAAAAATTTCATTCGAAATTTTTTGTTAGTGTTCGAAATTTTTTTTCGAATAATGATAGTGCTTCGGAAATTTTGTTTTTTTTTTCGAATGTGATAGTCCGAATCTATTTTATTACTCGAAAATTTTTAGACACTTAAGTATTATTATTCATAAAAAGTGTCTGCATTATATTTTCATGCCTTTAAGGTTTATATTATTGCATTGTGAGAATGAGTAGTATAGGAAGGGCATATAGGATAGAAATATTATATGCCTGCATTCAATAGTTAGTTCAACATCATTATATTTTTCTTCCCTGCTGATAATGCATTATTATTATTCTTTCCTACTAACAATGCATTATTATTATACTTCCCTGCTAATGACGCATGAATGTTTTTCTTCCCTGCTAACTGTTTATATTTTCTTGCCTGCTAGATGTTATGATTTCCTGCCTTGATTTGTGTTTACTCTTATTGTTTCTTGTGGGAATAAGTTAAAAAGAGTACTAAGACATCATGGTTGATTGTATTGTAGTTCCCTAAACATGTCTGCCAGACTAGGAACCTACAATAACCCTATCATCCTAAGTGACGATGAAGTTGACAAATTCTGTAACACCCTATAATTTCAAAGCGGAAAAGAAAGAAATAATAATAATAGAAGTATAGGACGATGGCGGAAACATCGTCTTATGGGAATGTCACTACTACAAGAAATGCGTCTAAATATCTAAGTGATAAAAACCAACATAAATAAATAGTATAAATAAATTAAATTGATAGCCAAAAGAGAAAACTAACTCTTAAATTGATATAAGAGTCTAGGCCTAAAACATCTAACATTTTAATGCTCACAACTTAACCCGAGCCCAAAACCAAATTAAATAAGATTCTCATCAACATAACCTGCAAAAATATACAACAAATATCCACAATCAGTGGGGAGTAACTAACAGCTCTCCCAGCTTAATTAGGACCCACATAGGAGTTATCAAGCATTAATAAATAAGTCTCAATCAACATAAAATATCAACTAAACCAAATAACAACGAAACAACTGCTAACAGTTTAACATGGTTAAATAAAGTAAATCATGATTAATAAATTTAATATAAGCATACAAGATCCATAACATAAGCCTCCAAAATAATTTAACAAAATATTATAAATAACTTTTGAGAAAGAGCAGAACGCCAGTGGATCGCAACCCACTTCCTAAGGTTTGTCAGATCGAAATCTCCAGACAACCTATGAGCTTACGTTCCCTACTGCCTGTGTCTAAGAATGACCAAACTCCCGATGCAGGATAGTACCCAGCTCATTACTTCCCAACCTCTCGGACGACAATAATTAACCCAGGTAATACCCCTAAATCGCAACCAATGTGGTTGGCATGTTCTTCACCGGGGACTACATCTATCCCACTGGATATCTAATCTCAATAAAAACATTTCTACAAATAAATAACTACAATAATTTATTCATCAAATATAAATAATAAGGATGCCCTTCAGGCCTTACACCTAAAATCAGCAGAAACTAGGATCGCAATCCAAAAGTCTCATTTCAACGATCTTTATTCTCCTCAAAGTAATAGTAGTTATAATACTATAAAATCATTTCACCCAACTAAAAAGAATAAACCTTTCTTAAAACATAAATATACACCAAATACACAGTATAATCAGATACTCCAACTACTATACTCTCGTTATCTGAATTTGGGTACAAGGTTAATTACAACGTTAGCTATAATACCCCCGGTACATAACTCTTCACTAGTGGAAAAAACATCAATTGCTCCGGTTGAAAAGCCCACAAATGCTCCGTATTTGACCCGTAGCAGAAGCCATACGAGCATTTGAGCGTTTTGCAAATGCTCCGGTTTCAACCGGAGCATTTGGTGTCTCAAATGCTCCGGTTGTTTAAAAAACCGGAGCATTTGATTGTTAAATGCTCCGGTTGTTAAGGAAAAAATGGAGCATTTGTATCACAAATGCTCCGGTTTTTTCTAAACAACCGGAGCATTTGCTAGTTTTTTATTTTAAAAAAAAAATTACAACTGGCTGAAGCTGTACATGCACCAACAAGGAGTAAAAACTTCTACATACAGGTGACCTACTCAATTACTAGTACCTTTTAATGACAGCCCCTGCTAATCCTAAAACTACAACTAATCCTAAAACTAATCCTACTAATCCTAAAACTTATCCTTCTAAATAAGAATAAAACTAACAATATAAATATATCAAATGCTAAAGAAACTACTAATCCCAATCTCTAAGTCTACTGTAAATCAAAATCATAGAATATTATCATGCTAAAAACCATCAAATATAATCATCAGAACTGATAAAGATCAACCTGAACTAAAATATTCTAGTAAAAATTCGAAGACAATATGAACCAAAAAAAAAACAAAAAAAAAAAATTGATTAAAGTAATAGGATTGAACATTAACACCTAATAGATAATGAAATCAACAAAGGATGAACTTCATTTAGTACCAACGCCACTTCAAAATTAGAATTAACAATAGATTTTGCCGACGATAGAAAATCAACTACTCAAACACAAGAGAAAGATACTACCATTGAATTTGAAATTCAACGAATTACTAGGAATGAACGATTGACGCAGCAAACAAATCGCCAGAAATCTTGCAAGTAGAAGACGATTAAACAAAACACCAGTTATGGGGTTCGACAAAGTAGAGACCGACAACAATCAAAAAATGGCAAGCAACAGCAGAGCGATGGCAGCACCACAAGAGGCAACAACCCGGGACAACAAAACCTTGCAGAAGACAACAAGGAATTCATATTTAAAAAACAACATTAAACAATATTTTTAAATTTGCAGAAAATCTAAAAATTAAGTACCTGAAAATGAGGGACAGCTGACAACCCATTTGATGAAGCACTTGCACAATTGTGCGATAGGCATGTTTGATTATGTTTTCTGGGTCCTTTCCCCTTGTGTGTTCACCATTAAGAATTTTCAAGATGATGTATGTTGTTGCAGTTGTTAACTGTGATCTTTCTAGAGTTGATGATGTGAGTAGAAGGGCTACGAAGTTGTCACATACATTTGCAAGTCTTGGCAGGTTTGCACTTTTCTTAGATGGTGTGCCAGAAGCTGGTTTCTCTCTGGACCGTGTAGGAATTCCACTCCCTGCAGAAGGCAGCGGGTGCAAATTGGTATTAAGTACTAGATCTACTTTGCTGTGCAGAATGTTGGATGGTTTTGAAGCAATAAAGTTGAACGCCTTCCAAGTGAAGAAGCATACCAGTTGTTCAGGCATGAAGCAAGGATCAGTGAGGGCTCTGGACCTTCTCTTCGAGACATGCCTATGTTACTTGCAGATTCATGTTCTGGTGTTCCACATGAGATTGTACAGCTGGCTACTTCCATGTGTGGCAAAGATGACCCTCATGAATGGAGGTATGCACTATATCAATCGGGATGTCTTGGGACAAAGAACAAACTTCAAATAATTCCTGAAGTTAGGCGTGAAAGTAAGAGACTGATAATACTCATATAAGTTCAACACATCAGGGTTTCCTCGGCTCTGAAATCATACATTTGCACATATTTCTTCATTATTCCACAGCAATGATATTGACATTGCAGTTATGCATTAACAACAATACCAACAAATTAAAATTTCTTTGATTCAAGTAATCGTCAGTCAAATATGTGAAGAACTCGCGATGTACCTCAGCATATGCTTTGATTTTAGAAACTCTCTTCTCAACAGCTTGCCTTGTACTTCCATCAGTAACAATTAAAGTAGTTTTGTTAGTTATGACGACTTTCGTAGCAGTTCCTAACACATCCATTCCAACCTTTTCTAAATCGAGACCCAAATCATCTCTGATTACAGTTCCTGCACAATCGGGATGTCTTGGGACAAAGATGGGATCACGTTCATGAAAATGATACAAAAGAGCAAATAAATTTAACACGAAAAATAATCAAAAAATTATCTAACCAAATCACAGCGGCTTTCAAGTGCTGTAGAACTAAAAGGAAATTTGGCACAAAGATGCCGCGCATGGGGATAATCTCTGCATGCGACCTGCAATGAAGTAAAGCCAGCAATGAGAATTCTATGCCATTGGGATGATAATGGAAAACTGAAAGTGGACAAGAAAAACACTTTATTTATACAATTTCTATAACCAAATTTTGTACTCAATTATATTTCATAATGCAACTTCGCGAAGAGACATGATCCATGATAACATGCATGGCACATGAAGCAGACAAAAGCAAAAATAGTTGTCAAACATAGTAAGTGCAGCTAGCAGCGAAATTTAAAAGCACTAAAAGCACCAACAAGCAAGCCCCACATATGATGATGCTCTACAGAAAATCATATGGAACTGTGCAAGGCATACCAATGCACCCATATGTGGTACCCACATGCAACAACTCTTTGAAAGAACTGCATACGCCTGAAAACTGGATCTGCATGAGCCAGCACTTAGAGAGCATTGTCAATCTGCCCTAATTTCATGACTAGCATCTGGACTCAAAGAACTTCTCAGTACATCAAAAACAAATCCAAAGCGAGGGGGAGTTTGACCAAAAGATAAAGAACGCACCCATTTCCCGAACAAGCACTGCAAAGTGACCCAACTCATAGACTACCAAATCCCAAATTTTAATCTCCAAAAGAACGGAAGTTCAGTTCTCAATCCATAAATTCGTAATTATAACTATTACAAGGAAACTATTCTGTTATCATAATTTAAACGTAAAAAACCTACATTTTCGATCCATCCCAAAAAAAAAAAAAAGAGATGAGTAGACTTCATCTCTAACAAAGTATGTAGTCATATGAATTTGAAGTCGACCATGAAAATTTTCCGGCACCAAGTCACAAACTAGAAAAGTGAAAGCAAATCAAAGTTTGACACATCCAAATTTCCACAACTTTTTAACAAATGGATCCATAAAATCTCAAAGAAGAATTTGTATGCCTCCAAGCAATTCTATCAGCCCAATTGTCACAAACAAGAAGGCTATGGACTTTTAGTATACAGAGTAAAGAAGTTGACTTAAAGGCCTTATGACCAGCAACAAGTAGGCAAAATGCATACAACAGAGACAAACTGGGATACTATACGGGTATCTGATCAGCTTCTAATGCTGCCCTGTAAGCAGCATCTTGTTCTTCCCTCAAACGCATGTTGGCACTACCTGCACAGAAAAATAGTTGTAGAAAGGCAAACATCATGCTTAAGTTTGAAGTGAGTTTAATCACATTTGTTATGTCTATAACTTAGAACAAAATATACTGCAAACTTTTAAATACAAAATATTTTAAATATCCAACAAGAGTATCGCTGCAATGGCTCAAAATGAAAATGAAAATGAAAGGTGGGTATATGAAAATGAAAGATATAGTACTGATTCTAAACTCATTCATAAGCATAAAAATAATTGAAATAAAAACACACATACATCATAAAAAAAAATACAGTCAACTCATAATAGTAGATTCCCACCTAGAACTAGAAAAAATAACTATGAAGAAACTCCTCATATATAATTGCGGTTATTATGATTAACAACATTTCCATTTTCAATCATCTCAAATTCCTTCAGTTTCGCTGCTACAAAACACAACCTCTTTTGCTGTACACTCTTAGAAGAAAGGTCATCAGTGGTTTGACCCACACAAACCTAATAGAGCCATTAGAAGAAAGATAAGCTGAGAGAGGGAAATATAAGGTGTTACCAAATATGAGATTTCTCCATTACTGATTTCGATGGTGTGATTCAATTTCAACTTTTTAGTATTTCTCTGCTTCTCTTATGGATTTTTGAATCTTGGATATGTGAAAATAGAAGAACTGTCGTCCCCCATGAGAACTATACCAGTGAAGGAGAAGAACTGCTTTTATAAGATTTCCACTGTCGTGTAACGGTTGCTTGAGAAAATTTTGGGGATTGAAGTTAGTGGGGGAAAGAAAAAAAGAATAAATAAATAAATAATAAACATAATCAAAGATAACAGGTAAGTGGAACACAGTTCTATAACAAATAGATGAACAATTCCACACTACTTTTGATTAGAAAAGATAACATTCATTTTACTAAGGGGATAACTTTTATTTAACATAACACCTCTTCAATTAGGTGTTTTCTAAAAGCTGTTATCTTTGCCTTATATTATAGTAGTGCTACGTGAAGTTCAGTAGAAAATAACAAAACATCAGAAGTATACTAATATCAACTAAATGAATGCTGACGAAAGAAAAACAGTCACAGAAGTTACCCAATCCCCTAGACTTCAATTAGTACAAGGTTAAAAAGAAGAGATAATGAAATTTGATAGGGCATTGCAATTGAAAGACTTACAGCAGAAGCAGCTGCCTCCTTGTTGCCTCCATATAACATTCCTGCAAATATCCCCATGACAGTAGCTGTTCCCCAATTAACAGTCCCATCTAATTTCAGAGTTCCCTAAATTAACCAGAAACTATGTCACCACAAGAAAACACGAGACAAAAACACGAGTTGTAAATTTACAAACAATGCAACCCTCTCCTTCCACAAAGGATTAAAAAACAAGATTAATCTAATCAGATGAAAAGACTCCGCATAATTTGTTAAGCAAATCGTTGAAGACGTATTAGCAAGTTTCTGATTTGACCACAAAAATGTGTAAATCAGCATAACTAATTAGAACATGACATGCTAATCATTCTCATGCCAACTGTCACAGGGTCTCAGTTTTCAAATTAGATATAGACGAAATATAGTTTCTAATTCGAACTAATTAGAATGATATTCTAGATTTGTAATTATGTTTCGTTATATTTTAAAAAATCAGTTATAGAGAGCAAAAATACTTGTAGCTGCCAGAAAGCTTAAAGTTTCAGTGGCAAATAGTGCCTTCACAATCCCTTCTTGAAAAATAAGCTCCACCAATTCCTTAATTATTGGAAGAAGCCCAGAATGATGTACAGCAATTCCCCGTTGAAGAAGTGGCAACATCAACTCAATAGCAGGAAGGCTCCTGTCCTCCTCATTCAAGCACAAAATTGCATATTTGAAAATTCAAAAATGCTCGTCCTTCAAACTTCAAACAAAGAAAACCCAAAAAGTAACAAAGTTAAAGACTCAAAGAGATCCACAATGTGGTTAGAACTAATTCTGTAATTATGGACCAAGATATACGTGAAAATTCAGTTAAAACTGAATCCAGCCACAGAAACCATAAAATTAGATGTTAGGGTTTACAAAATTGACAAAAACAAAATCGAAAAAGATCAGCAACAACAAAAAAATCAAAAGAAACAACAGATAACGAATCTAAGAAAAAAAAACGTAAAATGAGTTCCTCCAGACAACATTAATTAAATTACAGTTAGATGAGCAAAGTTGACACTCAACTACAAAAAAAATCACAAACCTGAATGAACGTGCTGAAGAACCACCATCGCCGCCGCCTCCTACCGCGGTGATGAAGAACGGCGCTGAAGAACTCGTGATGAGACATCAAGATCTGAAGAGAGAACAAAAATTCAGGGGAACTCGTGTAAGGGAGAAATAAATCTTCTTTGATTTCTAGGGTTCAAGTTTTAGAACAAAATAAATCAGAAATCGAAAAAAAAAGCAACAAAAAATCGAGCCACTTACTTATTTTTGTGAAGAATGGGTGAGATGCGAGTGAAAATTGAACTGGAAACCCTAGAAATGGGGGATCCATCCGAATTCAGAGCTTCTTACGAACGTATTACGGATACTAGCCAGGGAAGCTGAAAATCAACAACTCCCAGTTTATTACGTTAGCAAATCCTTGCTGGATGCTGATGCCAGGTACACACCACTTGAAAAGTTAGTATTAGCTTTATATATGGCATCTCGTAAGCTGAGGCACTATTTTGAGTCTCACCCCATTCATGTTATGACTAATTACCCCATCAAAGCAGTATTACGAAAACCTGAGCATTCAGGGAGAATGGCCAAATGGGCCATATCCCTGAGTGCACATGACATTAGGTATCTACCCAGGACAGCTATAAAATCGCAAGCCCTAGCTGACTTTGTGGCAGACTTTAGCCCTGACTTAGCTGCTACCGCTGAAGAAGAAGTGCGCCATGTTAACAAAGTAGGCAAATCAGGCTCATGGCAGCTGTATGTAGACGGATCTTCAAACTTCAGAGGAGCAGGTCTAGGTATAGTGCTAAAGTCGCCACAAGGGGACATGATAGTACGCGCTATCTGCTGCGATTTTAAAGCTACCAACAATGAAGCTGAATATGAGGCCTTAATAGCAGGTATGACACTAGCACATGATTTAAAAGCTAACAGTTTGCGTGTCTTCAGTGATTCGTTGCTAATAGTAAGCCAGGTAAATGGAGAGTACGCAGCTAAAGATTCTAAAATGGCCTCTTACCTTGAGCTAGCCAAAGACAAAGCCAAGTTATTCGAAGAATTCAGCATAAAGCAGATCCCAAGGGACCAGAACACCAAGGCAGACGCCCTAGCTAACCTCGGATCAGCACTCAGAAAATGCGATTTCAAATCAATACCTATAGCCCACCTAGCTGAGCCAGCTATCAGCAAAGAAGTAAACATGGTGCGATCAGATGACAACCAGGCAGGAAGCACCAGCTGGACCCAGCCAATCATCGATTTTCTGGAGAGGGGCATCTTGCCAGAAGATAAGCTGGAAGCTAGGAAGCTGCGAATGAAAGCCACAAGATATCATGTTATTTCCGCACTCTATTCAAAAGAGCTTGCGCCAGCTACGATCTATTACAAAGGTGCTTAGACAAAGACCAATGGGAGCCCACCCTCAAGGAATTCCATGAAGGTGAATGCGGGTCTCATGCAGCTGGAAGAAGCTTATCAAACAAAATCCTAGCATACGGGTATTATTGGCCAACCATGCGTGCTGATGCTAAGAAGTATGTGCAAAAATGCGAAAGCTGCCAAAAACACGCAGGCATGACACATCAGCCAGCTGAGATATTGCACCCCACCTTAACACCCTGGCCTTTCATGAGGTGGGGCATGGACATTGTGGGGAAATTGCCTGTAGCTCCAGGGCAAAAAGTTTTCATGTAGCACTCACGGACTACTTCTCTAAATGGATCGAAGCTGGGGCATTCCAGCAGGTGAGAGATAAAGAAGTAATATCCTTTTTGCATACTAACATTATCTGCAGATTCGGGGTACCCAGCGAAATCATTTGTGATAAGGATCACAATTCATAAGTGACAAGACAAGGCAATTCTGTCACGAATGGAACATCAGCTTGATAACTTCCACACCTAGATATCCGCAAGCTAACGGACAAGCTGAGTCCAGCAATAAAGTAATTATCAATGGCATTAAGAGGCGCCTAAAAGCTAAGAAGGAAGATGGGTAGAAGAGCTACCTAAGGTGCTGTGGGCAAACAGAACAACACCAAGAGGCGCCACAGGAAGAACTCCTTTTTCACTTGTGTATGGATGCGAGGCGGTACTACCTGCGGAAGTAGCTGTCCCAACAGCTAGATATGGATTGATACTCCTGAAGCCAACGACAAAGAGCTTAGCTACGACCTAGATTCCATCGAAGAATTGCGAGATAAGCATTAGTACGAATGGCTGCACAACACAAATAGTGGCTCGTAGCTTCAACAAGAATGTCAAAGCTAAAGTATTCAAGGTAGGAGATTGGGTTCTAAGGAAAGTTTTTCAGAATACCCAAGAAGTCAATGCGGGTAAATTAGGGATCAGCTGGGAAGGCCCCTATCTAATCGATCAAGTAGTTGGAAAAGGAGCTTATCGTCTAACTACTAAAGATGGAAAAGCAATACCTAGAAGCTGGAACGCTTCTCACCTTAAGCTTATCATTTCTAACCTGGGGCACTACCAGGTTACTATCGGGCCAAAGACGCCAGAATCTTAAAGGCAACCACTGCTTTGCACAAAGCATTGGTCCACCAGGTAAACAACCACTTAATTTGTCTAACGACTTAAGTATTTTATGCTCGTAGCAGCAAGCCATCTAAAGTCCACTTCATACGCAGGTAAACGCAAGGGGTTGCAGCACCCAGGTGGGTAGCTGGAATTTCGAGATCCAGCTACAAGGTCGTAGCACCAGCATCAAGCAGCTAAGGGTTAGTTCACCCAAACTTAGCTGAGTGGTCGTAGCACCAAGCAAACGGGCCCAACTTAAGTTGAACAGCACTTACCCCAGGTAAATATGTTGTTCTAATACCTAAGATTAAAAAGCATGCATGTAACTTAAGTATTCATCAAAGTATCAAAAGCTAAGATCAAAAGGCAAAGACATAAGTTCAAACGATTAAATTGCTGAAAGAAAATATGTTCTTACAAACACATTGCCCCCGTAGGCAATGGTAAAAGTATCCAAGCTAATTAAAACTAAATTGTTCCAAAAGAAAAACTAATGAAAACATTGAAGAAATTAAGAGATCACGCTGGCATCATCGCCAGCAACCTTGTCCTTGTCACCAAGAACAGCACCTTCTGGCTGGTTGAGAGAAGGAGGAGATTCAGCTGTAGACTTCTCCGAGTCATTTGTTTTGCCACCTGTAGCTAAAGCTTCCAGAGCGGTCATAGAATCCAGCTTGAGGAATCTGTCAATGTAGAAATTGACACCCTTGTCATCTAGCTTCTTGAACTTAATCAGGAAAGCTAGCTTCGCAGTTTCTATAATTTTTGCTTCAGCTTGGATGTCTAAAGCCCTCTCCTCAGCTTCTCTTACAGCTGCAGCCAGGCGTGCATTTTCCTTCTCCGCCTCAGCTATCTTCTCATCTTTTTCCAGCCTCTCTTTCTCCATCAATTTTTGCTCAGCAGCTAACTTGCTCTCAGCATCCAGCCGGGACTGTTTCTCCCTCTCCAGCTTAGCTTGGTGGCTCAAATTGTCCTTTTGCAGACGAGCCACCTTATCCTGAAGGGTAGCAACAGTCCGCAAGCTGTCCCTGGCAGCTATGCAACTCTGGGAAAGCTGGCGAACAACAAAAATCATAAGTATAAGCGGCATTGATCATTTTCTTGATTTAAAGTAGGTCAAAAGATGTTACTAACCTGTAGGGATAGCTGGACAGCATGGTTCAGGATGACCTCAGGGTCCTGTCCCTTTAACCTCTTTTGTGCAGCTGGGAATACGAGCTTGTCAGCTGCAGGCCAGATCCCACCTTCTAGACCTTCTTCAGCTAGAAAGTCAGCAGGAAAGCTCACAAGGACTTCATCCCTAGGAGAATCAGTCGTGATGTCAATGGTGGTTGGGATGGAGGATGAGCGTAGGTTCTTGCGAGGAACTCTTTCAATCTGAGACTGCCCAGAAGAAGCAGCTGATCTCTTCCTGTTCTTAAGCCTGTCCATTGCATCCTCGTCGGATAAGTTACTGGATCTTGCTGGAGCTGCATGAATGAGAAAAGTTAGTTAGCCTGGTATCTAAGATTTGTGAGCAAAGTATAATCTGCACCAAATATCAAGATTACCTGTCGACATCGAGTTAGTGCGAGAAGATGCTCTGGAATCTAAGGGTAGAACCTCGGTAGGAGCTGCGAAGGTGCGTTCCTCAACAGGAAACTTGAGCAATTCAGGTAATCTCTCAGCTTGTTCAGGAATCTGGGAGATAATAGGGCCAAGACCTGCAAGAGAAACAAGGTAAGAACCTAGTTAATTCGTTTTTAGAAACAAAGCACAAATGGACAGTTAGGTACCTTTGGTAGACCAACCCCCAACTAGAGGGCCCCCAGCTTCGCCCAGCGAATCTTTCACTACAAAAAATACCTAGTTTTCCAAATAGAGTCTGATGCAATTGTACCTTCTATTAATGGGGGGAAGGGAGCCTTAGCCCTAAAAGTGATGAAACCCTTACCCGATTTTCTAACGCTATAGGCAGTCAGTAGTTCATTTAGAGAGAAAGGATTATGCCATGCCTTAGTTAGGGCTTCTAAGGTTAGGCAGGTTTTCCAAAAAGCTGGCATCAGCTGGCCAGGGAAAGGTGCAAACTTCCATGAAAGATCTAGTGAGGGGGGAAAAGGTGTAATTGTATCCTAGGTAAAAAGGGTGTTCGTAATAACAGATGTAATCTTCAGGGCAGGTTTCGGGCCTGCATGTGGGAGTAGGGAGGATAATCTGAGCATTTTCAGGGAAGCCCCCCAGGACCTTAAGCACCTCGATATCTCTCTCAGTGACAGACGAAGCAACGTCATCTATGGCTCTACCCATTAGAAAGGAAGAAAAACTCTACAGAATTCTTGAGGAAGAAAGAAAGAGAAAGAAGCTTTACCTGAGAAGGAGACGAAGTCGCTAGAAAATAAAGTGAAGTTCAGAAAAAGAGGAGGAGTCCTTTAAATACTGGTAGCTCAACGGTAGTTTGGGCTAACGGATAAAAATTTATTGATGCGTGAAAAATTATCTTTTAGCTGTTGATAAGTAATCATTAATCTGATGAATTTTTTCGTTTCCCCAAGAAAATTATCTTTTCAGCGGATTAAAGGGATTTATCTTCTAGAGTAAAAGTTATTATCTTCACACGTTTTCATTCCTCAGATTAAGAGATAAAATTTTGAAATACCAGTTTGTTTAAATCTTAAGTCCTTTTGCTAACAGTTTGTTTTTGATTGGTAACTTGTGATTTTAACTCAGTTGCGCCTAGGTTGGCATCACAAGTTAGGGGCAATTGTTATGTCCTAAAAATCTTGCTAAGCTGAATCTGCAGGATATACATCCGTCCCAGCTAGAAGTTATCAGGTAGCAGCTACAGCAAGCAGGAACGAAGGGAGTTGAATAAATTTGATTCAAAGAACATTGGATACTGATCAAGACCAAGTCAAGTAATGCTGTTGCGCCTACAAAATAGGGTTGACAAAGTCATTAAGCAGAAGTGGAGATACTCCTTGATATTAGGAGATCATGGCATCATATTAGGAGATTAGTTATGCAACGTAAACATGTAAAGCAACGTTACAATAAATGTATGGATATAAATAGGAGTAGAAGTATTGAAAGAAAGGCAGTTCATTAACATTGCTTACATTAGAACACTTCCATTTACTTTCACAAATATCAACAAGTGTATTTAGTATAAGCTACAAGCTGCTAGCTGCTAGCTATAAGTTGTAATCTTCCTACATAGTGGATTGGTGGACTCAATTCCACCCGCGGTTTTTACCCTCCTCTTGGGGTTTTCCGCGTCACCATTTCTTGGTGTCTCTGTCTTCTCTTTGCATCCTCTTTTGATTTCATAGCCAGTATCCCTTGTTATTGCATCTCCATTAGCTGTAGATCCCCAGCTAAGTTCTGCCTGATCAGAATTTGGCATAAACAGTTAGTTTGTGAACTTTTCGTGCATCATGCATGGGTCAAGAGACTAGTATATATACTACCTCTGATCTTTATTAGTTTACCTATATTCCTTTTTGAGATGTCCCTTGTTAATTTATCCATTTTTTTTGTTTTTATTTTTAGAATGGGACCAGTCACTTTCCTTCACACATACTTCCTCCATTTTTTAATAAATGACACACAGAGAAAGGGCACACATATTAAGGAACTTAGAGAGAGAAAGTTGGGGACCACAATTAACAAAGAAATTGCAATGTAATTAAATAACTTAACCACTTAATTAACTACCAATTCACCACCAACCTTTTACCCCACCACCCACTAGGCCACCGACCTAACCACGTCCACAACTAACACCACCACTACCGCCACCTTCGTCCACCATTGCCCACCACCGCGTGCTTGACACCATTGTCATCCACTATATTCTCCACCTGTCAACGTCTATTTACTATCCACATCCACCACCAACATCCACAACGTCCGTACACCATTACACAATGCTTAAAAAATCAAAATTTTCACCAAATTTTTTCCAAATATCTGAACAAGAAGAGGTATGAGACTTTGTTCTTCAAAATTACAGAGAAATAAAAATAAAGAAGATGGTGCCAGAAACCCAGAAAAACCAAGAACCTAAAAAACCGTCGCTAAGCTTGAAGATAGAGAAAGAGCCAGAAACCAAGAACCCTAAAAAACCGGGAAATCCAAAAAACCGTAGCCGGTACTGAGCTTGAGGAGAGAGAAAGAGTTGTGACGGATCTTGAGAGTCATGTGGTAGATGGTGTCGTCGAAGAAAGGGTTGAAGGAAACTGAGATGAGGAGATCTGGGTTGAGGAGAAAGAAGGTTGGTAATTGAACGGTGGTGGGCCGGAAAAAATGGTGGTGTGTTGAGGTGAGAGAAGATAAAGGGGGTGAGAAAGGAGGAAGATGGTGGTTGAAGGGTGGTGGGATTGAGATCAGAGAAAAAAAAATGGGTTGAGGGTGAGGATAAGTAGAGCAGCTAAGACATAGGGAGTGGGTGATTAAATCTAAGTTGGATTAAGTTTATAATTAGGTGATTAAATAGTTTGGTTTATAAAAAATAGTAATGGCAATTTTGTAATAAAAGTAATAAAAAATTTCCATTTTGATCTATGTATCACTTATTGAGTTATTGTGATATTTTCTTAAAAGAAATACGTGCCACTTATTAAAAAATAAAAAAATATATTTCACTGAAATATAAAATAATAATTTCTTTTTCATGTTATATTGCACTCCACCATGTTATTTGTTCTCCTATAGTTTTGTGAAAAAAAGAGTAAAGTAATAGACACCCGAGGCGAGGAGTACTTCTAAACAAATTGTTGTCTCCCTGAATTCTTCCCTCAGTCAATTCCCTTCTCCATACTCCTTCTTCTTCTTCACCGTAACACTGCAACAACAGAAAAAATTAAGAATGGAAGCTGCAACATTATCTTCTTCATCTCCCAATGTTGCAGTGAACAAACCAACGCTAACACCAAAATCCATAATATACCAGAAATTTGGTAATAAAGCATGTTATAAGATAGAAGAAGTCCAAGAAGAATCTTCTCAAAATGGATTCCCAGGTTTGGCTATAACTCAAAAGTGCCCTTCCCTCTTTCGCTGTTACTTGCAACTCCCCGAGTTCTCCGTTGTTTCCCAACCCTGTAAAAAGAAGAAGGAAGCTGAGCAATCTGCTGCACTTATGGCTATACAGAAGGTGAATTTTCTAGTTTTTTGGGTTTTTATTTTTAGTCTGCTTTATACGGACATGTTTAACTTTGTTCATAATGTCTGATTTTGTGTGCCGAATTTTCTTTTGTCGAAAATTGTTTCTTGGGATTGTGTTCCATTGTTATAGTCTGCTGTTTTATTGTGCCATTGGCCACCGGAGATGATTTCTTATGACGATTCATGTGAATCCGATCCCAAAGCATTTTGGTACTAAGGCTTAGTAGTTCTTGTTGTTGTAGTGGTATTTTAATAGTCCAAAGTTGGGTTTCTACTGGTTAACTACATTTTGGGTGAAATGCTAATTATGCTTGGAGTAATTTGTTGGTTTTTTCGTTGATGAGTATTTTTTTTAGGTAGATGAATATGCTTTGCCGGGGGAGGGGGGAGGGGTGGTGGTGGTGGTGGTGGTTGGGGATCCCACTTTGCATGGGGAAATAATCGAAGCCATTTTGGTACTAAGGCTTAGTAGTTGTTGGTTTGTTAATAGTGCAAAGTTGGGTTTATAGTGGTTAGCTACATTTTGGGTGAAATGCTACTTGGACTAATTTGTTGGTTTTTCTGTTGATGAGTATTTTTTTTTTTGAACGTAGATGAATATCCTTTGCCGTTGGGGTGGGGGGGGGGGGGACTGAGGATCCAACTTTGCATGGGGAAAGAATCGAACTATGAGTAATATCCACAAGTGTGGAAGGAAGGCCTCCAACCAACTAGGCCAACGTTGATTCTTTTTCGTTGATGAGTATGGTCTCCATTGTTTTGCATTGTTTTTGATGTTATGACTGGAATCTTCTTAAATTTTGAATGATATCGATTTGCTACTCTTGAAGGAGATCATATAAGAAGTCATGTACGTGTATACATGTGAATCACTGTAATAGGATAATGAGCAATAAATATCGTTGTGACATGATGTGGAATAGAACGGAGAGGAAACTTGATCTTGGAAGCCCCCAAGCTATGATGAAGGATTTACATTTTGCTCTTCACCTGTACATGAAGATACTAGATCTCGGTGGTGGTTATGGGGCACTTTGTCCAAAGGTCAAGTTAAATTTTTCATCGTATAAGGAAATTTGCTAGTGAAATATACTCTCACAAATAAATGCTATAGGATTGTGACACTTGATGTATTTATCTTTTTCAGTTAGGGTTTAGGTAAGATTTAATCTTAAATTCTTGTAAGGAAAAGCCAGCCAAAGCTAGCCTTAAGTCCATTAGTTTAACTTTGATTCGTTAAAGTCAATGTCACCAACAAGCAAAGCTAACCATTTGTGTCATTTTGTAAGTACAAACGCTTTCAACCAATTTGCAAAGGAACAAGAGAAAAAATTATCACCTTGAACAAGTCAGAAGTTGTTGAATGCAATTTTTTTATGAAAGATATTGCCAGTACAATAGCTATAGCTTAAGTTTCCAGCTTGATTCTCCTAGAGAAGGTAGAATTGTACTCCTAATACACCCTAGGAAAACTTGTGAAACCATGCATACGTCCAACTTTAGGCATCAGTCCAAGGAAAGAATCATTTCTTGCTTCACAAGAGTTCAAAAATAGCACCATTTTAGACTTTGAAAATATGTCCAGTTTTTGCATCAGCGTCACATCGATTTCTGCAACGAGTCCCTTGCTCATCTATTAATGTGGTAGTCATAGGCTTTCCTAAATGACTATATATAAACATTTAGTTGACAAGTAAGGGGAGAATATTTGATGATGGATAACTAATTAGAGAGTGACATGTGTCATATGCTGAGTAATTTCCCGTTGCAAAATTTGAAGGCTGCTACATGTCTTTTCCTAATCAATGGATTTGATGATGCTGACTAGTGAATGTGTGCAATTATGGCATGTGGCAAGTTTTAGGTGACTCGTGGTAGAAGAATGTTGGCTGGCTTTCAAGTGGGGCACATCAACCATTTCATAAATATCAAGAATTGCTCCTCACTATTTCCCTTGCCAAATGATTTTGGGACGCAACCCCACTAGAAATGGTATATATTCCTTGCCAAATGATTTTTGAATGGAACCCCACATGAAATGATAGGTGGTTTGACTCTTCTCCTTCAATGGGCAATAGGTGTCCTCTCAAAACTTAAACAAAGTTTGATAAAACAGTGGTATTAGTATGAGTTAAGTGTATATTGATATGTTGTTTGTTAGTGTATGGAGATTGACACTGATGCACAAATTGCAACTAATGACCTGTTGATATTATTATCTATTTCATTGATTGCAACGGAGATAAAGGATATGTCCTACAAAAACATAATTCTCTACCTAGATTTGTTATGCTAGTTCAGAGTTATAGTACATAACTATGTCTATGTATTATCTCACTTCTCACATGTTTGGTATGGTGGCTGGAGGGTTTGTTGACAAACTAGGTAACATTGTTGGAGTAAGTTTCAGATTCGAGGAATTAATCATATTTTGCGAGGCGAATTTTTTTTGAATATATTCATTTATTGAAACCCTTAACTCATCTTATGTGAAGCTTTGCATTCTTTAGCAGAATACCTTGATTTTGTTCTTGGAAGGTAGAAAGGAAAAATTAAATGGATCTTCTATTGTAGCGGAATGATCATAATTCTCTCGAACGACCCCATACACATACACGTGTTTATTTATATGAATAATTGGATGAGCAATCTCTGATCAATCTGCCTTTTGTCATATTATGGCATGTGTGCAAATTTTAGGCGACTCACGAAATTACGTAACATCGCGATGTCCGATACGTAATGCTGAGTTCCCGCGATTTTCTTCCCTGTTTAGGGCTACCTTTAAGATTTTAATGATTCCTTAAATCTATTATGTGTCCACAGACCGATAATTTAGTTTAAAATTTGAGTCAACTTAGAGTTGATTGATGCCATAAGATTTTTGTCCTTGTGAAATGCTCAAATGTGGTAACTTAGAGCTAATAATTTTCACAGAAGATGCATGCTTTGAATAGAGGATCATGGTTATGGCCTATGGGGAATTCCAACATAAAAAAAAACTTTTAATGCAGTAAGATTTTGTTACCAGTCAGGATTATAAAGATAGGTGACTAGTAGAGAGGGAAATCAGGGAATTGTATTGGACTCAGTTGTTATCCTTAGTAATCTAAAGAAGGGGGTAGAGTTTTGATGCATTGGTGCTATGATTACCTGGTAGTTGGTACACAAGTGTTATAAAAACTCGGCCAGACTCAAGACTTCACTTTACTCAAATAGAGGATTGGTCATCTTTGCTTCTCTCTTTCCAATAATATGCTGACATTGGACCTTGAGCCTCATGATTAAAAGTATACTATGCACTTTGGCAAGTTATTTTGATAAAACAACAATAAGCTTTAAGTAAGTGGTGACATTTCGGTTTGTTATGTATTGTCTTGCATGAAAGCTGCACATCCAAAGAGTTGTTGGATTTCTAGAGATTACTCTCGTTTTTAATGTAGCTAAAATGTTGTTGATCCAAGTATTTTTTTCATTACTGTTTTCTTTCTTCATTTTTTCTTGCAGCTAGGCATTGATTCGCTGAAAAGCAGCCTCACTGTATCAGATGCAGCTGTTGAGTTGATCTCTCGTCTCTCGTTTATATTTTCAAGTGAGGTTGGTGTCTTTTCCTACTTGCCCTTTTTCCTCTTCTAGGCAGTTTGACCAATATCTTATTAGCCAGTAACCCGTCCTCCCTCTCTGCAAAAGAATTTGTTGGGTTAATTGAAGTCCTTGTACATAATATGCTGTAGGAACAGGGGAGTTTACCGTTGAAATCTGTACATGCAAGGTGCTAATATGTATGGTACATAAGCAAGATTATGATGCCCAATATAACAAGTAATAGGTCACTGCTTTTTTTGAAAACCGTTGATTTTGTATCTAATCTCCTCGTGTCATTAGTAATAACATTGAGCTAAAACATACCAGGTTGGTGTTCACTGCAATTATGCATATGACACAAATAACTCTGATTATTGTCAAACCATTTAGATTGTGTTCATTTTTGGCCTATGGGGGTTAACAGCTTTGTTTTCTGTGAACTTGTGGTCAATCTAAGTCTGGAACATAACTAGTTCTTATCTTTGCTTATTTGTTGTAGTTCCTATCATCACTTCATCCACTGAGCAGTCACTTAAAGGCGATTTCTTACAGACAGGGTGAACTTAGTGGCTTTGTTCCTGTATCTGTTTTAATTGCTTGTGATGCAAAGCTTGGAAATTTATGCAGATCCATTGATGCAAGGGTTGAGTCAAATCCTTTCTTGTCTATACCTCTTGTCATGAAAGCTGCAGCTAGATTAACAGAATTACTTATTACCTTAGAGGAAGATCTTTCGATCAGGAGGAAGAATCCTTATCTCTCAGATGCTATATTAGCATTACCCTGCCCACGGTCAGACGTGACAAATGAACCTTTGACAGAGGCTGTATATATTCCATTTTCCCTTGCTAAGGATGTGAGATCCCTTAGTATAAATTTGTATCAGGAAGGCTATTACCTGGATGTTATTGCCAAAGAGCTTGATGTTGTTATTGCTTCAAAAGTCCTTATCTCTAGGTAAGTTACTTTAAATCACTTAAACTGCTTGTCAGGCATGATTTGTTACCTAAACTATGTTCCAGTTGGCTACAGAGCTTTTTCTGTTTTTGCCAAATAAACAATTTCTTTTGACGGTTCATGTTAGCCAACCCCAAATCATTTTGGGACTAAGGCTTTGTTGTTGTTGTTGTTGCTCTCAGAGTCCTTACACTAAGATACAAGTTTATAATTTTCTATCTTTTGCAGGACAATCGGTAAAGCTTCGTCTGAGTCAAGACTGTATTATTCTGCTTCAGAGCCAAGTAATTTGGATTCAGTTTTGGTGTCTCATGAAGCAAACGAGCTATCTTATTCTGATAGTTCTTTCAATGTCCGTGCTAGTTACATGCTGGGACAACATGTTTATGGTAATGCAATTTTAGCATCAGTTGGATACACATGGAGAGGTGCAGAGTTATTCAATGAAGATGTATCTATGCGTTCCTATTACAGGTCAATTTCTCGTTCCGTGCTTGCTTTCTCCACTTCTATATAATTTATTCTACAATTTATTACTATGCTTAATGAATTTCTCAGTAGCGACTACTTCATAGAGTGGGAATTTGTCAATGGAGACTCTTACATGTTACATCTTTATTGAAACTGTGATGTTGTTTCATTTTCAAATGCTAAACAAAAAAAATTTTGTGCAAGGATCTTCATAAGTTTCCTTTTCGATTGTGGTGGAGTGCACTCGAATTACCTTGATCAGGAAATTGTAACCAGTGCTTGGCATGTAAAATTATAACTGGTCCTAAATGTGCCCAAGTTGTCAAGTATCACATGAGGTGATATCAATTTAGTGTCTGACCTGATAAACGCTTGTCCAGAATTCATAATAATACTACTACTAATTACCACTAAATTTTCTACTGACTGACCTCATTCATGAAGTCCACTGGTTGGCGATGCTTTTAAGTCACTCTCTTAATAGTAATCTTTTTTTGATAATCTGGGCCAATGAAAAATCATTTCTTTGACAAGCATTGCTATATTCTGGGTCAAAATTTAGGCCTAATGAAACATGTAAGTTGTGATGTTGTCTATTGCTTCATGGATGTGCAACTTTTTGTTTCATGAGGAGGTTTTAACTTCTCTGTCTGAAAGGATTTGATTTGTCTATTATGTCAGAGTATCATGTCTTAATTATTTGTGTAAGCTGTATTGCATCTTCCCTGGCATATAATAACTTTAATCTTTACCTGAGATCCTGCATTTGCCTTTTGTTCTGTTAGCAATATGAAGTTGTGACATTTTTTTTGTTTAGAATATCATTTCTTTGTATAGCAGAATAGGTGAATGGATGTGTATCTTTATGTTTTAGCCTTTTGATTCTCATATAAGTTCAAAATTATGTTTTACTTGCTTTACAAATGAATATGGTATTTTCAAGAATTTGATGGTGGGTTCATTGATATAAATGATTGCCAGGATGCTTGTTGCGAGAATGCCTGATGGGCTTTACAAGTTATCTAGAGATTCTTTACTCATAGCTGATTTACCTGGGTTGTTTACCACTAAAACAAACTGGAGGGGCTCTTTGCCAAGGGATATCCTCTGTGCATTCTGCCGTCAACATAGACTCTCTGAACCTGTTTTCGATGTTGTCTGCAACTCCAATAAATCTGATCATGACTCGCATGGATCATGCAGTAACCTATCAACTGAAAAGTTACGCACGGGAGTTGCATCTAAAACTAGAGGAGCTCTGGCCACAATTGGCCCAAATTCAGCTAAAATAGAATCCTTTAGTTGCGGAGTTAAAGTGTTCTCAAAGAATCACAATTTAATTCTTGAAAGTTCTCGCATAGATACTTTTATGAAACAAGGGGATGCAGTGCAGAATGCTTCTCTGAGAGTTCTTTCCTTTTTAAACTTGTACTTCAAGCAACCAAATATGACTATAGAGGAGCTGTGTTTACTTGGTGCTGATTGTGATATACAATGCCACTCCACATGTTTTATGAAGGAGTTTTCTCTTTGTCAACTATTGCATAAGGTTCAGCAGCCAAGTCATTTACGAGGAGGCCACAAACTGAACACAAACCATAGAGATCCATCAAATGTTGTGTCCATCTTCGAGAATAAACAATGGAGCATACAAGGAGCAGCGTGTGGATCCTTGCCGTCTAATGGATCTCTTGTCTCTATAAGCTATAGTGTAATCTTGGTTTCTAAAAGCATTCAAATCCGAGAAATACTGGAGAAAAGCGATGAATTTGAGTTTGAGATTGGCATAGGAGCAGTAATTTCATGCATTGAAGCAGCTGTTTTGCAGTTGACAGCTGGACAATCTGTTTGCTTCTATCTTGACATGCCACAAACAGAGCTAGTTTTGGCAGCGACTATGGACTGTGAAAAAGTCCTTTCCTTTTTATCCTCAAGTGAGCTGATCCATTTTTCTTTTTCTTGTACGTTGTTTCTTTCAGTTGCTACACTTCGATTTGCATTCTTGCTAATGCATAACTTTGACCATTAATATCTTGATATTACGTATTAGTGACCAATACAAAGCTGCTATTTTGAAAATATACCTTTTATAATCCAACATCTTACATACTAATGTTTTATATATATATATATATATATATATATATATATATATATATATTAGTCAAAAATATTCGGGCTGGTTAGTATATGAATTGCATATAGAAAGTGTTGCAACTAATTGAAAACATAGATACTACACTAGCCTCTTTGAGGATGTTTGAATTGATATGGCCATCAACTGGATTTTTTTTGCAATTTCCACTTTCCATGCGTTCTAAACTTTAGATTCCTTTAGTCTTATCATATAAAAGACTGTTTTACAAACTCTTCAACTATCCCAAACGTTAGAAAGTGTATATGTCAAATGGTATTAGATTCCTTTGAAATTTGGCAGGGTTTAACCTACAGCAGTACACATCAAACCCTATGGTTGAAATTATTTCTAGTGATTAAATGTTTAACTAAGATATGCCTGGATTTTGCCTACCTTCTATAATCAAGTGTATTTTTTTGTGAGTTCTCTTTCCAGAATCTTGTTTCTTGGAATACTCCATAACAGTGCTGCGAGTAACAGAACCTTTGGAAGATAGAATGGAACAGGCTCTGTTCAGCCCTCCGCTGTCAAAGCAGCGTTTGGAATTTGCATTACGGTGCATTAAAGAATTTTCTGCTACTTCTTTGGTACATATTTATGGTTTCTTTCCGCTATATTTTAGAACATGCACCTGATTGCTGACTCCTATTTCTTATTTAATTAGTAAATTAAATTATTACTATTACTATTATTATCATTCCAGCAGATAATTAAAAGAACTGACCTCTTATTTCTACAGATCGATTTTGGGTGTGGTTCTGGAAGTTTATTGGAATCGTTAGTTGATACACCAAGCTCTTTGGAGAAGATTGTCGGTATTGATGTTTCTCAGAAGGGTCTCATTCGTGCTGCCAAGGTATGCTATCATGGAGCCTATGACATTCTGGTCCTTAACCTTAGACCTTTGCCTTTTAGTGTCTATGTAATTGATGAGGTTGACTATTGTCAAGAATGAGAAGTTGGGGGTAGCTATTTTAAAAACAAGGGGACTTATATATTTTGATGGAATGGCTCACTTTAAATATTTCTCCTCCATACCCTATAATCTTTTTATTCCATATTATCTGTCATTTAAAATACCCATGCTCTAGTATCTATCAGATTAAGGTATCTAAACCTACCTATCAATATATAAACAGGTCAGAGGGTGTTGTGAAAACAACTTCAATATTTGCAGGTTCATTAGGATTATCATTGGAGTTTATCTTTTATGTTTAATTTCATGCATAGATTTAGTCCCTTTAGAGGGTCGGTTCATTATCATTTTCTTTTTTCTAAAGCCAAAAGTATGGAAAATCAGAAAAAGTAGTTTCTAGTTTTCACAATTAACATGATTAGTACAAGTATTTTAAGCTCATTACAGGCTATAGCACCTATATCATAGACTTTAAAATAAATATCTAAAACTGTTAGTGATGCTGGATGGCTCCCTTTCTTATGTTTTGATAACGTTTTAAATGGGTGCTTTATTGCTACAATATATGCATGTGGGCTTTCGGTTTTGCTATTGTTTATGACTGTTTACGTGAAAGCGGGATAAATCTGTTCTTTGCCACGTGCTTCTTGTTAGCGAGATTGTCAAGGAGTAGCGAGTTAGGCAATACTAGTGTTTACTAGATACTTGGAATACATGGGGATATGTTATTTATGTACTGCCTCCATCACCCTTCTCATTGCTGAGTTATGGTTTCATGTTGTATTCTCAGGTCCTAAATTCAAAACTAGATAAGTTGGAGGCTGTGATGCTCACATCAAATATTCAATTAGCAATTCTTTATGAGGGTAGCATAACTGAATTCGATTCTCGCCTGAGTGGATTTGATGTCGGTACATGCTTAGAGGTTTGTTGAACTTTCTTCTCTGATTTTTGACTTTATCTTCCTTGGTTTTTACATATCTTCTGCTTGTTTCAGTAATAGGACTCTGGTAAGTGACTTAGATTTTTACATGATTTGTTTTAGACTACGCCACATAATTGTTTACAACTTTGATAGGACAGAACTATGTGGATCTCATCTAATTTGAAGCTGTCTTTGTTGAACTAGCCTTTTCTTTCGGATAGAGAAAAACCAAGAACTCTGCTGGACCAAGTTTAAGCAAAATTGATGTGCCAGTCACCTTTTGATTGGATAGAAGTGATGGAGGGAAAGGGATAGGAGGGAAGGAGAGAGAAGGGTGAGGGAAGGAAGGGGAGAGAAAATTAAGCTTGCATTTTCTTTCCAAATCTATTCAATATGGGAAGAATTTGGTTCATTAAGAGGGGAGAAATCCTTCCAATTCTCTTCCCTTTCCCTCTCTATGTTGTATTGGACACAGGAAAATCCACCCCTTCATTTCCCTTCACTTCCTTTCCTAGATTCCTCTACCTGAACAAACTTAACTACTGTTTTGAATAACGTTAATGGAGAGAAGATGAGGAGAGGGAAGAAGAGGGGAGGAAAAGGCGGGGGAAGGCTAAACTTAAAGCCTTTTCTGTGAGTGGGTTCCCATTTTCCCTTAAATTATTTCCAACATGGAAAGGATTTTTTTTCTTTTGAGGAGGGTAAATTGATCCCTCCCTTCCCTCATCAAACCCTTATCCAAAAAAGTGGAATTGAATCCCCTCACTCACCCTCTCCTCCGCTTCCTTTCCTTTCAAATCACTCTATTCAAGAAAACTGTAAAAGGTATTACTAAAAAGATCTCCATACAATCTAAAGAAAGTGAGGCACATTGCCTTTATCATTCAAATCTTCCTTATCCAAAGTGCTGAAAAATTCGAATTTTTTTTTACTTTCAAGACTTATAAGGTAACAAATAAACTTATGTCAGTAAAACGCCTCCCCCTTGCTATCCTTAATCTCAAACCAGATATGCTGATGTGACGAGAACATGGTTTCAGATCTCGATGTGTGGGATATACAGGTCATGGAGCCACTTGTGGGCAAAGAGGATGGTTTGTGGCTGTCACTGCCCTAGCGGACTCGGGTAGCTTAAAAGCTTCAACAGTGTGGTGATGCATCTGAAAATTTATAGAATGGACGAGAAAGAACGTGGGCTAACCCACTTTATACCGGTTATTGCAAACAATTGAAAGCAGCCTTTTCACTGATCCAAGGGTACACAGCACCCATTGGAAGACATAGTACATTATCATTAAGTGCTTAAGCTTAGGCCCATACATTCATGTTAATTGTTAAGCCTCCACAAACAAGCTGCACATCTGGCTTTAACTTTGGGATGTTCCTTTCCAGTTATGTAGCCAGGAATGGAAGATGCACGTGGAGATTTTTGTGGCTACAAAGAAGATGTTCAAGTCAACACTTGACCCAGTTCCTGATTCTTATGCAACTGCTGATACCCTTTAAATCGCTTTCTAGTTTATTATGCTTTAGTTTCAGAATCTTCTGTTTTTTTTTTTTCTTTTTCAAATCTAAAGAATGTGTTCCAAAGGTAAGTTGTTTTCCATATCTAGAGATTTCTCTCGTCTCTGGTTAGTTGTAGCATCGGGAGGATCCCCCCTCCCCCCCCCAAACAATTGAAACAACAGGCAGCCTTTTCACTGATCCATGGGTACACAGCACCCATTGGAAGACATAGTACGTTATCTTTAAGTGCTTAAGCTTAGGCCCATACATTCATGTTAATTGTTAAGCCTTCACAAACAAGCTGCACATCTGGCTTTAACTTTGGGATGTTCCTTTCCAGTTATGTAGCCAGGAATGGAAGATGCACGTGGAGAAATTTGTGGCTACAAAGAAGATGTTCAAGTCAACACTTGACCCAATTCCTGATTCTTATGCAACTGCTGATACCCTTTAAATCGCTTTCTAGTTTATTATGCTTTAGTTTCAGAATCTTCTGTTTTTTTTTTCTTTTTGAAATCTAAAGAATGTGTTCCAAAGGTAAGTTGTTTCCCATATCTAGAGATTTCTTTCGTCTCTGGTTGGTTGTAGCATCGGGAGGATCCCCCTCCCCCTCCCCCCCGGTATGAGGGATCACACCCTCCCATCTGCAAAATTAGAGATAGCACAAGGCTTTATATCAACCGACAAACTAATCAATCATCATATTTTACTCTTTAGGACTTACAAGGTGAAATCTTGAAAAATACACCTTCTTTAGCAATAATATCCAAAATAGGGGAATCATTAATAGTAAAGAGGCAGTAAGTACAAGAAATAGTAAGAAATTGCTTCTCTATATAGAAAGGTCACTAGAGAAACTGGTCTGCTACCAATATCAGTCCTGTAATAGACCACGGGGAAAAGAAAAAGATGAAAGTATGATGTAAACATTTTTCTGTTAGAACAAGGTATATTCCCTGAAAGTATGTCCCGTTTATTGTGCTCGAGTCCATATACATGCTTTCATAACTTGACACCAACAGAAATGTGCATAGAGAATGAGCCCTTAAAATTTTGCCTTATTATTTTCCTCTGTTGATGCTTATAATTTCTTTTTAGGTGATAGAGCATATGGAAGAGGATCAAGCATGCTTATTTGGTGATATTGCACTCGGCTTATTTTGCCCCAGGGTTCTGATTGTCTCAACCCCGAATTACGAGTACAATGTTATTCTGCAAAGGTCTAATCTAGCAAGCCAAGAGGAGGATCCAGATGATAAGGCAAAAGTACAACCATGTAAATTCCGTAATCATGATCACAAATTCGAGTGGACAAGACAACAGTTTGATCACTGGGCAACTGGCTTGGCCCTGAAATACAATTACAGTGTCGAGTTTGGTGGAGTGGGAGGTATACAGGGCGTGGAACCAGGGTTTGCTTCTCAAATAGCAGTTTTCAGAAGAAAGCAACACGAACCTGTGAAAGATTCTGGAGAAACCACACATACTCAAAGCCATTACAAAACATTATGGAAATGGGATGCTACTAATTCGGTTGGCGAGTCAGGACCTTGCTCAGTTGAATGCAACTGAAGATCTATATGTTGATTGCTAATATGTTAAATGTGTTCTCATCGACTTCGCTTCAGAACTTGTGGGTTGTTTCTACACTATCAGAGGTCCTTTTCTTTTATATGGTCCTGGTCTCATCCTACTTCAACTTAGATTACCCACAACTTTTAACGTGACGTCTAAGTTGGCATTTGTGGACACACTAATTTATTACATATAATTGATTTTCTGAACATGCTTGGAGTAGGAAGTTTGTTAGGCTGTTGAACAGCCTGTTGGCCAATCTCCTTGTAATACATGCTTTGGCTAATACTGGGAATTTATCAATGTTCCAGTTGATGGTGGAATTTCATTACTTTTGGTACAAGTCTTTGAACCGAAGATGCAGTCGGTTTGTGATACAAAATTTCGTTAACAAATCTTTGAGCTTTTATACTTGCATATTACTTAGAGCCAATTCTCTCATCAAGAGTGGTGCTTTTGTATGTGATTGACTACAATTATGCCTCCGATTCTCCCTTACAGTTCACCCCCTCCCCTTTCCCCTCATATAAACACAATTCCCGTTGCTTGGGAAATCGCCTCCAACTCATTCTTTCAGATCATTTTTTGATGGGTCCGTTCGAGGTTCTTCAGGTGCGTGGGAGTCATCCTCTGTGTTGAACCCTAGTTTTGATGATGATAAAGGAACAAAGATGCAAATTAAGTAGTGGACTAGCGAGTTATTTAAGTGTATGAATTTCAAGGTATCATTGAAAAGAACAAAGAGAATAATAAGTCAAGGGAGAAATCAAGTTTGAATTTTGAAGACTAAGTGAAGATGTTTTCCTAATTGATACTGGAGCAACATTGGAGCAAGAAGAATAAAGCGAGGCGTTTTATTTCTAGTTCCATTGTTAAGGAACGAGTAAAGATGGTAAGGAACTGTGACAATTTTTATTTGAGAATGATAGTCTGTTCCTTTGTAAGGAACAGACGAATTAGCACTAAACTAATGAGTTAAAGGAACTAACAAATAAAAGGAATTAGACTTAGGTTGAAGCATTACAACGGTAAATTGATGGCAGTTGAGAAGATAATGCATAGAATATAGGTAACCGTTTTTATCTAAGGAAAAATCTGATTTTATGGAAAATCTTTTTAAGGAAAAGATTTTATTTTTCAAACGATAATAAAAATGTTATTCGGTTTTTACGGAATTTATTTTAAAGATAATATTTTTATTAAAGTAATTTAATTTCAGATTTAATATTTAATATGTTTTAAATTAAATCCGATTTTCGAGTAATGCTCAAAGTAGTTACTATAATCAAGGAGCAGTAACCAAAAACACTCCCACGTCTAAAAGTGATCATGGGATCATGGGATGTTTTGAGGAACGTGTTCCTTGGGGTAAGGAACATCATGGGATAATGGTGTTTCACAAATGCATGATTTAATTCCCACGTTCTACAATACTGTCACTATAATTAATAATGTCTAAGTAAGTTCCAAATTGTGTCTGACTAAGTGCTTTAGGGAGTTTAACTAATTAAAGTGTCAGTGCCTTCATTCTCTCATAATAGCCATTTGTTATTTACTTTCTTACTCTAATTCCACTAAACTTATTTCGATATATTGTATTTTGGTTTTTGGGGTAATAGGACTTTGATTGAAGTTCTGCAAGAGAGAAGCTTTGGGTGAAGCTAGAAAGAGAGAGAAAACTTTGAGTGAAGTTGAGAGGAACTGCTGTTAAGGGAACAATGGCTCAGGAACTTGAGTTTAGGAACTCAAGGTGTGGCTCGTAAGTAGAATTAGGTTGTAACAGAGTTGTTTGGCCTAATTAGTGAAAGGGTTGAGTTTAAAATCTCTAGTGGTCGAGGTTGTTTCTTCTTGTTGGGCCCAAGAAGTTTTTTCTCGTAAAAATCTCTTGTGTTCCTTTAGCTTGTTTATTTGTTTAAGTTTGAATTTCCGCAAAAAGTTACGTTTATTTCTACACATACAATTCACCCCCCTCTTGTAGTGTTCCTAGTGAAATAACAATTGGTATCAGTGCAAAACTCACGAAAGATAGGAAACCCTATTGAGAAAAAGATCCAAGGAACAATGAATACCACCGAGAAACTTGAGGAAGGTTACTCTACTCAAAGGCCTCCCATGTTCAATGGTAAAATCTACTCCTACTGGAAGAACCGAATATAGATATTCATCAATGCTGAAAACTACCATGTATGGAGAGTCATTGAAGTTGGTGATTTCGAGGTCACAACTACAAATGACAAAAATGAGGTAATTCTGAAACCCTTCTCTGAATATGACAAAGCTGATGTTGAAAAAATGGAAGTAAATGCCATGGCTGTTAAATTGTTGCATTGCGGACTTGGACCTCATGAACATAATAGGATCATGGGATGCAAATCCGCAAAGCAAATATGAGACTTACTAGAAGTAACCCACGAAGGAACTAATGAAGTCAAAAGATCTAAAATTGATTTACTAATAAATCAATATGAACTGTTCTCCATGAAGATTAAGGAAAGTATTGAAGAGATGTTTACTCGTTTCACTAACATTATTAATGAGTTAGCTTCTCTTGGAAAGTATATTTCATCAGAGGAACATGTTCGAAAGGTTCTTAGGAGTCTTCCTAAGGACATATGGATGGCTAAGGTCACTGCTTTACAAGAAACAAAAGACTTCACTAAGTTCAATTTGGAACAGCTGGCTGGGTCACTTATGACTCATGAGCTTCACCTTGACACTGAGTATGGTGAAAGCTCCAAATCAAAATCCATTGCTCTCAAAGCAGATGATGAAGATGACTATGACTCAGAAGAAGAGGAAGCAACACTCATAGTTCGAAAATTTCGAAAGATGTACAGGAACATGAAAAACGGGAACTTTAAAGGTAAGACTAAAAAGTTTTCTAACAAAGATGCTTGTCATAAATGTGGAAGTACATATCACTTCATCAAGGAATGTCCACTTTGGAAAAATGATAAAACCAAAGAAAAGAACAAGGAACGCTTTGCTGAAAGGAACAAGGAATCAAAGACACCTTTCTCTAAGGCAAACGTTCGAAAGGCAATGATAGCTGCTTGGGGAGATTCAGAGACGGAAGAGGAAGAAGATCAACAAACTGAAGAAACTGCAAATCTTTGCCTCATGGTAAACATTGATGAAAAAGAAGATGAAGAGAATGTTGAGGTAAGCCAACATGGATTTGAGTCAGACCTAGATTGTAACACCCCGATAATTCTCTTTTTCTAGAAAATACTTTTAATAATAAACCTTAGAGAATTACCCAGGCATTATCGCCCGTGTGATAACGTTTCGGCTTACTCAAAATTTTACAGGGGAAAACAACTTTCTAAAACAACTTTATTAAAACTTATGAAACCAATAACAATGTCAGAACTAAAAACACACCAACTTAACTATTGTCTGAAAACATAAGTTCCTACGAAAACAACTTAAATGCTACTAGTAATACAAGAGTCTCTCCATTCCAGATTCCCAATGAGATGCATCTGCGAACCTGTAATGTCAATGCTGTCTTGACTCTGCTCCCCCGAAGGATCACCACAAGATCAATAGGCAAAGCCATGATCACAAACACAACAAGCACGTAATCAGCAAAGCTGAGTACTACATATCAGACATAAATAATCCTAAACATGATACTACAAAATAACATGCAAGAACAAATAATAACATAAGTATATAATAATCTGCAGACAACTTTTACTGAATTAAACTTAAACCAACTTCTTATCACTTAAATGGAATAGTTATTAGGACGAGTTGTCTTGCCTACTAAGATGAAATGCGGGCGCGACTCCGCATTTCAGAGTGACCTGCGATATCGAGGAACCTTTGAAATAAAGAGGGATGGTGATCAATCCATTCCTAGAAAAGCTATGGCACGCTCACCATAACCCCAACCCTTATGTCCAACTCTAAACGTGCACCAGTCTAAAGTCTATAACCTATTCTCGTTTCACTTTACGTTGAATATATTTTATTACTTGTGTTGACACAACAACCAAGCAAATAACACATAATTAATATTCAAACAATCATAACAGTCTTCTTTTAATCTTCAGATTATTAAGTGTTCACAACTTATCAATCAAGACTCCTTTAACTTCTTTTTATAATTTACCAACTTACTTGTTGAACCTAACCAAAAATAAACTTTACCTTTATATAGGTATAACTTGTCACTTACCAAATAAGATCCACGGTTCTTATAAGATAATAATAATACTCAAGAATCCATGTAAAACATGATTCAAACTAACTTACATTAATTCACTCACAAATTAATAAATAAACTTGACTTATCCTGCTTGCATCAAACTTCCATACAAACATTTATAATCATAAATACTTCTAGTTTACATGTAGCACACAGGCAAATAACATGTAAAACAATTCCAATAATCATA
This sequence comes from Beta vulgaris subsp. vulgaris, assembly GCF_026745355.1. Lineage (NCBI taxonomy): Eukaryota > Viridiplantae > Streptophyta > Magnoliopsida > Caryophyllales > Amaranthaceae > Beta > Beta vulgaris. The sequence continues at coordinate 33,230,464 of NC_079209.1, forward strand.
TATATGAACAAATAGAGTCCTATACATGATACTAATAAATAAAACACTCTTAGAGCATGCTTCTAAATCATGTAGCACGTAGACGATGTACGTACCTTGTATAAACAAATCGATAGGCCACTTTTACTCGCTAAAAGTCTCCTACTGCGAAATCTCCGCCTAGAAAATAAAATAATGAAATAAATATCTCGAACTAAAAATTTACAGCAACTTTAAAACGATTAAAACCCCCTTAAACGTGTTTTAAAATCGTTTTTACGTACCAAACTTTCGTTATTTTTAATCCCTAGTATAGTGCAACTATTCTAGTGATTAAAAATCATTTAAAACTCTTAAAATACTTACTTTCTGAAATTACAGCATTTATAAAATTTAATAAATCTTCTGAAAATATATTCAATACATATAAAATTATGTACTAACCAAATCTCATGATTTATACTTTATATATATAGTTTCTTGTAATTAAAAACCCTAAAAACTATAAATTTCATGATAAAAACTAAAAATAACTTAATATAATAAATTCTGGAATTTATTATAATTATATATATGATAGCCGAAATTCATGTTGCATATAAAACAATAATTTAAATCATAAACATGCTAATTAATAATAAAATAATATAAAAACTAGTACTTTAATGGAATCTTGAAGAGGAAGAAAGAAAAACAACCACAACAATGGAGGAAGGAAGGGCACCGGCAGCAATAGCGGCAGCAGGGGACCAGCGGCAGCAAGTTTCTTGGCTCAAACAAATATTTGTGACGTTTCTTGTTGAACAAGAAACGTTACTTGAAGAAGAAGAAACAAACTTTCGAGGGAAAAACGAAGAACACGCACAAACCGAGAAGAGAGAGAAAGTGCCGAGTGAGAGAGAGGAAGAATGACGTGAGAAGGAGGAGAAAATAAGTGTAGGGTAAAATTATTTTGGGTTTTTAGGATATTTATATAAAGGCTTTTACTTTTGGGCTTAGAAAAAGAGATTTTAATTAATGAAACTTTGATGACTAATAAGATGGGCTATCTAAAACTTTAGTCATCAAATTACTCTTTCCCTTTTTATCACTTTTGGGCTTTCGATTCCATTAACTACCTTTTCAATATACTTTTAGTTTTTAGAACTCTTATTAAAACATGCTTAATTAAAATATTACAAACTTTATTAAGCTATGAAAAATAATTTTAGTTGACTTTTAAAATAGTCAACCCTTTTTAAAAGTCAAATCATTTTCCAAACTCATTTGGATTTAAGTATAATTACATAAATACTTTAATATATTTATGAAAATTCTTTAAAATTGTGGGGGATTACATAGATTGCAAAACTAGGGCTGAAATATATGATCTTCTTTATGATGCAATTCTTGAATGTAGAGATGAACGTGAAAAACGTGAACAAACTGAACAAGCTCTTAAAGTCTGCAAGAACACATAGAATGGCTTAAGAAAATGAGAACAGATGTTGAAACTAGATTTCTTTGATTTGTTTGAAAAACTTAAAAATCAAAGAATATTATGAAAGTTGAAAAATGAAAATTATCTAATAATTTAGAATTTCACACTTGAAGGAGTTTGTCCCTGTTCTAGTTCCTTTGATATAAGATCAACCCCTTTGAAAGGATAAATCTGAGATTGAAATTTGAATAAAGAAAAAAATGTTTTGAAGGAATAGATCTGTAATCTTAAAAAGGAACTGGTTGTCGCAAGGAACAGAGGCAAAACGATGGTTGTTCCTAAGTGGATTGAGAAACCACAGACCAAAGAAAAGAAGGTCTTGGTTTTAAAACTACAAGAAAAGGAACAAGACAAGAAATATGTTGACTACCTAGTGATAAATTTGTATGTGTATTGTGGAAAGGTAGGTCATTACATAAATCAATGTCAACTAAAACTGAGATGATTGGCAAAAATGTGAAATAAGTAAAAAAAATGGGTTGTCAAAAAATAAGTCCTAGTCAAGAACAGGAACCCACGAAAGAGGGGTTCCTACAACTAACAATAGTTGATTTTTGCAGGTTGGAGTGAGGGGGAACAACACATGGTATCTGATAGTGGTTGTTCCAAGCACATGACAGGAGACAAAACTAAGTTTCTCTCACTCACAACCTATGAAGGTGGAAGTGTAACATTTGGTGACAATAAGAAAGGTAACATAGTTGCATGGGTAAGGTTGGTAAGTCACCATACACTCCATTGAAAATGTATTTTTAGTTGAAGGTCTAAAACATAATCTATTAGTATTTTCAATTCTGTGACAAGGGAAATATTGTAAATTTATAAGAAAAATGCTTGATCATAACATTAAAACTAAGAAGGTTATCTTGGAAGGAACAAGGAAAGGGAACACATATATTGTGGATCTTGACTTGTTCCTAAAATCAATTAACTGTCTTAGTGTTATTGAAGATGATTCACTCTTTGGCAAAGCGTCTAGGACATGCTAGCTTTTCATTACTTGAAAACTTAGATCAAAAGATCTTTTTTTGGATTACCATCATAAAATTTATATTGATCAAGTTTGTGATGCATGTGCACGAGGAAAGCAAGTAAGATCCTCTTTCAAATCTAAAACTATAGTAAGCACCACTAAACCATTAGAGGTAATTCATATGGATTTATGTGGATCAGTGAGAATTCAAAGTAGAAGTGGGAAGAGGTATGTACTTAGTTATTGTAGATGATACTCTAGGTATACTTGGGTTATTTTTCTCTAGTAAAGATGGACTTATGATGAGTTCCTTGTCTTTGCTAAAAGAGTTCAACACTTGAGTGGTCATAAAATAATGCATGTTAGATCCGATCATGGTAAAGAATTGAAAATTATAAATTTGATGATTTAAGCTGAGATAATGGCCTAGATCATAATTTTTCTGCCCCTAGAACACCACAACAAAATGGTGTTGTAGAAAGGAAAAATAGAACTTCCAAGGAACTTTTGGGCTGAAGCTGTTAATACTGCTTGTCATATAATTAATCGTGCCATGATGAGACCTATCATTAAACAAAACTCCTTATGACTTTACTTTATTGGAAAGAAACCAATATCACTTATTTTAGAACATTTGGTGCAAATGTTTTGTCATAATAATGGAAAAGATAATCTTGGAAAATTTGATGCAAGGAGTGATGAAGAAACATTTTTAGGATACTCCTCACATAGTAAAGCTTATAGAGTATATAACAAAAAAACTATGTGTGTTGAAGAAAGATTCACATAATCTTTGATGAATCTGACAAATTCAATCCAAGCATACAGGTTGATGACTATGAAATTTGGTTGGTATAACCAAAATGCAGATTCAAATGAAGAAGAAGAAGTAAAAGAGAAAAGGAACGAGGAAAATGAAAATAATCACAATAATGATGTTCCTGTTCCTCAAGGGAAGAGTTGTTTGTTCCTCAAGAGAAGGAATGAGTCTACCATGGCTAACAGAGGAACAACTGATCAAGTTCCTCATCTTCTCAAGAAACTCATCACGAGGAACAACATGTTCCTATAAGAGAGTTTCAACCAAAACCTTGGAGACAACAAAAGTCACATCCAATGGAACTCATAATCAGTGACATATCAAACTAGATCTCAGTTAAGGAATTTAATTTCATGCGTTCCTATCAATGATGGAACCAAGAAATCATGAAGAAGCCCTGACTCTGATTGGATCACTCATGCAAGCTGAATTAAATGAGTTGAAAGAAACAAGGTATGGCATCTAGTTCCTTCATCTAAACAACAAAAAGTAATTGGCTTAAAATGGGTGTTTAGAAAAAACTAGATGAATATGGAACCATTGTCAGGAAAAAAGCTAGACTTGTAGTAAAAGGTTATAATCAACAAGAAGGAATAGATTATGAAGAAACCTTTGCTCCTGTAGCTAGATTAGAAGCCATTAGAATTCTAATTGCATTTGCTGCTTAATGGGATTTAAATTATATCAAATGGATGTTAAGTGTGCATTTTAAATGGCTATTAAATGAAGATGTATATGTTGAACAACCCCCTGGTTTGAAAAATAATAATCTCCCAAACATGTCTACAAGCTTGATAAGCTCTTTATGGGTTAAAACAAGCGCCTAGATCATGGTATGAGAGATTATCTAAGTTCCTTTTAGAAAACAATTTAAAAGAGGAAAGGTTGATAAAACCTTGTTCCTAAAATCAAAGGAACTGACATTTTCTTGTTCAAATATATGTTGATGACATCATATTCGGAGCTAACAAATGAAACATTATGCAAAGAATTCTCAAATCTCATGAGTAATGAATTTGAAATGAGTATGATGGGTGAGTTAAATTTCTTTCTTGGTACAAATCAAACAAACTGAAAAAGGAATAATTGTTCACCAACAAAAATACATAAAGGAACTATTAAAGAAATATGGCCTCGAAAACTCAAAGATAAATCACACTCCTATGGGAACTTCAACTAGATTAGATGAAGACTCCATAGGAACAAGTGTTGATCAAACAAAATATGGAGGAATGATTGGTTCACTTTTGTATCTAACTGCTAGTCGTCCAGACATAGCTTTCAGTGTTGGTTTGTGTGCTAGATTTCAAGCAATCCAAAGGATCTCTTTAACCACCGTGAAGAGAATTCTTAGATATCTTAAAGGAACAAATGATCTTGGACTCTTCTATCCAAGAAGTGACACATTTGAATTAAAAGGATATGCTGATGCTGATGCTGATTATGCGGGAGATCTTGTAAATAGGAAAAGCACCTCAGGTATTGTTCAATTTCTTAGTCATAGTTTAGTTTCTTGGAGCACCAAGAAACAAAACACAGTCGCTTTATCCACCGCTGAAGCAGAATATGTAGCTACTGCTGCATGTTGCTCTCAAATGCTTTGGATAAAGCAACAACTATGTGACTATGGAATAAACTTTAATTGTGTTCCTATTTATTGTGATAATACTAGTGCCATTAGTATTTCAAAAGATCCAGTGCATCATTCAAGAGTTAAGCATATACATATCAGACATCACTTTCTAAAAGAAAATGTGGAAAAAGGATTGATTAAGCTTGCGTTTTGTCAAACTGAAAATCGAATTACTGATACCCTAACTAAGCCTCTACAAAGAGATAGATATGAAAAATTAAGGCTTAATAAAACTTAAGTAGTTGTTCCTATTCCATTCCCCCATGTTTGAATTAATTTGACTTACTCTATGTGATATGAAGTGATTGTGATTGATTGCCTAAGACCATTGCAAAATAAGATGTTAAAAACATAAACATGAATTCAAAGGAATAAAACAACTCACAAATGTCACATAATACTCCCCTTATTGTTCCTAAGTTAAAGAAACATGCATAATATGAAGAACATTAATATGTAGCATAAGTTGTTCCTATAGCACAGGTTCCTTACCTTTTATTTTCTTTCCCAAAATTAAAAATCCATAAAAAATCAAAAAGATCCGAAAATCCCAAAAATATATGAATCAGATTTAATTAAATCATGGTTCTCATTTATCTGGTTTTCGCTTATTTTTTCATTTTTATCTATTTTTCTGCGTGTAACTCTTCACCTACTGTTACATGCATTTCTTTTCCTTCTTTATTTCATCCCAAAACCGCGTTCCTTAGTCGCTTCATCTTCACCATTGTTTATCCTCTTCACACCTCTTCACACCATAAAACCCAAACTCCCTTCACAAAATGGCAAAAACCTCACGCAATTGACCTTTCCCAAATACAAAATCTCCCAAAACCTCTAAAATGAAAAACCCCTCTTCTTCTACCAAAACCCTAGAAACCGAAAAAATTCAAGAAAACCCATGGTGGACGAAGAACAAAAATTAGAATCACCAAGAAGAAGTGTGAGAAGGAGAAAATTGATTGGGGAGGATGATGAAGAAGAATCCCCGGAACAATCTCAGGGGGAAGAAGAAGTTACCCATGTTCCTTCCAAACGAAGTGCTACTTCTTCCTCCAAGAAACGAGTGGAAAGAAGTGAATCAAGGTATGTTTTACGTTTTTGTGTCGATTTAGAATGGGCAAAAGAGGTGAAATTCAATGAATTGACTGATATTCTAAAGGATCAGGGTATGGAATACATGTTTGAATATGCATTTAACAATGCCCTAGTTCCTTTAGCCATGGATGAATTTTGTGCAAATTTTGCTAGCACTGATGGAATTTGTACTACTGAAGTAAGGGGGAAGAAAATAAAATTTTCTAAAGAAAGTTTGGCAAAGATTTGGGAAGTTCCTTGCAAAGGAACTGATGTGTACTTTAAACGGAAAGGAACTGTTTCCTTTCCCAATTTTCCCCAAGACAAGATTGTTGAATCTTTTGGGGGAACTGCTGGCCAAAATAAAATCAACCATAACCTACTCTCTCCTGTCCACAAAATACTGTTTAACTTAGTTTGGAGAGCACTCATTCCTCGAACAGAAAAGAGGAATGAATTGGGTCTTTTGGACATGTGTTATATGTTCTGCCTTGACCACCACATCTAAATAAACTTCCCTTTTCTTTTCATCCAACATCTTACTCATTGCATTTAAAACAATTGTGTAGTTGGCTATGGAGCTTTAGTTACTTCTCTCCTTCATCACTTTAAAGTAAAATTAACCGGATGTCCTACATTGGGAACTAAGCAAGGAAATATCCTAAATAAGAAAACACTTCATGGTTTGGATCTCTCTGTGCAAGAGGGAGTACTAACTCAAGGGAGAACTGCTATCAGTTCCTCTAGGAAGAGGAAACTGCCTAGGGCAGTTGAAGAGGAACTGGCTGACGTTATTTTGGAGCAACAAGTTCCTGCTCCCACCGAATCAAAGAAACCGAAACCCAAGAGGCACAAAACGATAGCCAAAAAGCCTATCCCTCCTGTTCCTAAAAGAGTTAGGTAGAGTTCTAGACTGAAAATTGCTCAAACTGTCCCTGTTCCTTCCAACAAGGACTCTCCATTAGTACTTTCTGATGCAGAGGAACAAGAACATAACTCTTTTAAGGAACCAACTCCTCCATCCTCACCAAAAATCTCTGTTCCCCACACTAAACTCTCTTCCATCTCTCCCTCATCCTTCTCTGTTCCTTCTAGCTTTGAACAGTTAAAGGATGAGATAACTGGTCCCAATCCCTTCTCCACCACCTCTACTGATCTTCCACCTCCTCCTCCTTTTCTGCCTTCCATTTATACCACCACTTCTCCATCTATTTCTACTCCAGGAACAGTTGGTCCTTCACAAGACACCACCCTAGTTCCTCCACCAAAACCACCTACCGCCTCTGGTTCTAAGAGAGAGGAACAAGTTCCTTTTGATGGTTGTGGCTGGGTAAATGAAGTTTGTCTTCCTACACGACACATGATTAAATTTTATAATCACCTTCACTGGACTTTAGATGCCAAAACTGATAAGATGCCACTTAGCCATCCAAAAAGAAGTGCGAAACATCTTCATTGAAGGAGAATACCTTGTGATTAAATGCTGTGAAAACTATTAAAATAACAAGTATAATAAAAGATTGTGAGAAACATCTTCATTGAAGGAGATTGTTTAATAGCTGGGAGATCATGCACAATACATGTGAATCAAATCGAACGACAAATTAGATAGTTAATGTAGGTCATCTAGTTGATAATTATTGTAATAATTCTATTACCTTTGTAAACTATGAATTAGAAGTTTTTATCAAGTAAAACGCCTCTTAATAAAAAATTGAAGTTACCTGATGTAATACTCCGTATTTTTGGGAGTTAGTTGCTATAAATAAGAAAATATAAAGAATATAATTGAAAGTATTTTAAATATTATTTACAGAAAAATATAGTTTGGGTAAGCTTACAGTTATAATTTAAATATACAACGTAATTTTTGTCTTTTTGTACCTAATTATATTTTAATTCAATTTTTGTTAAATAATAAATCGGAATTGGATTTGGAGACAAATCCTAATAAATCAAGTTTCTCATACTATAAATAGGATAGAGAAAAAAACCCTAACTTTCTTCTCCCTCAAAGTTTTCTCTCTCCTCTCCTTTTCTCCCTCGTCAATCTTCACTTCCCTTCTCCCCTGTTTTACGTCGACTATCATCGACGTCAGGGCGTGCGTTCTGTGCGAACGTTCGTGTGCGAAGGTCGAGTGTGGGCGGAGCGAGTCAAGCAGTGTGCGGGGCTCCGTATGGGAGTCGAGGGTGTGTTGTGCGAGGGCTGCGTCGTGCGATGCAAGTGCTGGATGAGGTTGTGATGTGCGATGCGAGTGTTGTGGCGGTGTGCAGTGCATCGAGACTCGAGCGTATGCGGTGTACGGCGAGGCTTGCACGTGGTGTAAGGCGAGGCTTGCACGTGGTGTATGGCTCGAGGTCGTGCGATCGCTGTGTGTGTGGCTCGACGTGATGGTGAGTGAGCGTGATGTGTTGTAACGAGTCGGGAGAGGTGTGCGAGCATGTGTGGCTCGAGTGTTGTGCGAGGGAGTCAAGGCTTGCAAGTACGGTGGTAATGCCGGAGTTCCTCGTGTCGCCGGTGGTTGTCGCCGACGAGTTGGTCTGCTATAAGAATATAAACAAAAAATTTTCTTTTCTACTTTAATTTAATTGTGAATTCTGATTTTGTAATTCTTATACATATATATCTTGGATTAAGTTTATTATAAATAAAGTGTAGCAAGAGATAAAAGAAATCAAATTTATAATTATACTAATAACTCATGACGATTTTTATTTCTCCATTCTGATTTAATTATACTTATGTATATTAGTTTAAGTTTTGTTATTATGAATAAGTATAATATAAGCTAAGTAAAATCATATTTGCATTTGATTATTAGTTCCTAAACATGCTAACTCAATGAAATTGAAGGGAAAGTTTAAACAACAAAATTGGTTTTTTATTATACTCAAAACATGTAATCCCCCATAATTTTAAAGGATTTTATAAATATATTTTAGTATTTTGTTATTTCACTATTTTGATAATGACATATAATTAACGTTTACATGATTTTTGTTTATTAATTCGATTTTTAGTTTATTATGTTAGAAGTAATTTGTATATGTCTGAGATTTATTTTTCTGTTTTCGTTTATTTTATTTTGTTTGATTTATTCTTTCTAGTTTTAATTAGTTTAGTTATCTTTAGATTTCACAAATAACATGTTAAATAACTTATCAAGAATTGATTAAGTGTTAATCGAAATTAAGTTGTTTATAATTTATTTGTGATATCCGATTAATATTATGGATGTAACAAAATTGAATATATCAAGATTCCATGATATTGTGTTGAGTTAGTGTGCAGCATCTTTCGGTTGCCTACAATCTAGGAGCCGCAAAGCACTAACCTAAGGATGCGCTTCAAAATAGAACGTTGAGGTAGTTCCTACATTTTAGGAACTACAAAAACCACTCTATCTTTAAGGCGTGTGAACGTGGATAAAGTGGCTACGATTAAGGAAGCCAACTGCCAACGAAATTATCAACGAACATATTGAGGAGAAGTGGCTGAAGCTACGTGGGTTAATGGAGAATATGTTGAGAAGATCGTGGAGAAGAATTCGAGAAGAAAAAGATCCCTACAAATAGAGTTTTTGTAATGGTCTAAAAATATACTTTCAGAATTTTATGTAATATTCTTAGAGAAAGTAAATTCGGTTTTTCTTCTTCTTAGAAATTGATGTATTATAGATTGGCTTGAGTGAATCTAAGTCTGTAATTATTTTGAGAGAAAAAGAGAAAGAGAAAGAGAAGAGAGAAAGAGAAAAGACTTTGAGTAAAGTCAAGAGAGAAGTTAACTGTTCATGGGGGAACAGGCTGACAGGGAACCAGTTCCTATAGGAACAGAGTTGGTCCGAGTTTAGGTTGTACAAAAGAGAGTCTTTTGGCCTAGAAGTTATTGAAGAGAATTGAGTCAAAATCCCTCGTGGTAAAGGTTTTTTTCCTATTGGGCCTAGGAAGTTTTCCTTGTAAAAATCCCGTGTTCCTAGTTCTTTCTTAATTCATGCAATTATTTCTTTCTTACTTAATCATACTTTTACTTCCGCAAAAAGTGTGAAAATCTCTCCAACTACAATTCACCCTCTCTTGTAGTTGTTTAAGTGTTCATCCAAGACTAACAATTGGTATCAGAGCCTAGTTCCTCCAAAATCAATTAACACTGATGAGCTAGTTCCTGGAAATGATGAACACATCAGGAGAAAGATTGAAAGAAGGTTACTCAACTCAGTGTCCCCCAATGTTAATGGCAAGTATTATCCATACTGGAAGAATCGTATGGAAATATTTATCAAGGCTGAAAATTATCAAGTTTGGAGAGTTATAGAGATCGGTGACTTTGAAGTCACAGAGAAAAATGAAAAAGTGAAGAAATCCCCAAGCCACTCTCCAAATATGATAAGGATGACTTCGACAAGATGGAGATGAATAACTTGGCCAAAAAGATTCTCCACTGTGGTCTTGGTCCCCATGAACACAACCGAATCATGGGATGCAAATCAACCAAGCAAATGTGGGAACTTCTTCAAGTTACTCACGAAGGAACAAACGAAGTCAAGCGATCAAAGATTGACATGCTCATGCACAAATATGAGCTATTCTAAATGAAGCCTAAGGAGTCTGTTAAAGAGATGCTTACAAGATTCTCCAACATCATAAATGAACTTGAATCTCTTTTACTTAATCATTCTTTTACTTCCGCAAAAAGTTTGAAAATCTCTCCAACTACAATTCACCCCCTCTTGTAGTTGTTTAAGTGTTCATCCAAGACTAACAATTGGTATCAGAGCCTAGTTCCTCCAAAATCAATTAACACTGATGAGCTAGTTCCTGGAAATGATGAACACATCAGGAGAAAGATTGAAAGAAGGTTACTCAACTCAGTGTCCCCCAATGTTTAATGGCAAGTATTATCCATACTGGAAGAATCGTATGGAAATATTTATCAAGGCTGAAAATTATCAAGTTTGGAGAGTTATAGAGATCGGTGACTTTGAAGTCACAGAGAAAAAAAAAAAAGGTGAAGAAATCCCCAAGCCACTCTCCAAATATGATAAGGATGACTTCGACAAGATGGAGATGAATAACTTGGCCAAAAAGATTCTCCACTGTGGTCTTTGGTCCCCATAACACAACCGAATCATGGGATGCAAATCAACCAAGCAAATGTGGGAACTTCTTCAAGTTACTCACGAAGGAACAAACGAAGTCAAGCGATCAAAGATTGACATGCTCATGCACAAATATGAGCTATTCTAAATGAAGCCTAAGGAGTCTGTTAAAGAGATGCTCACAAGATTCTCCAACATCATAAATGAACTTGAATCTCTTTTACTTAATCATTCTTTTACTTCCGCAAAAAGTTTGAAAATCTCTCCACCTACAATTCACCCCCTCTTGTAGTTGTTTAAGTGTTCATCCAAGACTAACAATTGGTATCAGAGCCTAGTTCCTCCAAAATCAATTAACACTGAGGAGCTAGTTCCTGGAAATGATGAACACATCAGGAGAAAGATTGAAAGAAGGTTACTCAACTCAGTGTCCCCCAATGTTTAATGGCAAGTATTATCCATACTGGAAGAATCGTATGGAAATATTTATCAAGGCTGAAAATTATCAAGTTTGGAGAGTTATAGAGATCGGTGACTTTGAAGTCACAGAGAAAAATGAAAAAGGTGAAGAAATCCCCAAGCCACTCTCCAAATATGATAAGGATGACTTCGACAAGATGGAGTGAATAACTTGGCCAAAAAGATTCTCCACTGTGGTCTTGGTCCCCATGAACACAACCGAATCATGGGATGCAAATCAACCAAGCAAATGTGGGAACTTCTTCAAGTTACTCACGAAGGAACAAACGAAGTCAAGCGATCAAAGACTGACATGCTCATGCACAAATATGAGCTATTCTAAATGAAGCCTAAGGAGTCTGTTAAAGAGATGCTCACAAGATTCTCCAACATCATAAATGAACTTGAATCTCTTTTACTTAATCATTCTTTTACTTCCGCAAAAAGTTTGAAAATCTCTCCAACTACAATTCACCCCCTCTTGTAGTTGTTTAAGTGTTCATCCAAGACTAACAATTGGTATCAGAGCCTAGTTCCTCCAAAATCAATTAACACTGATGAGCTAGTTCCTGGAAATGATGAACACATCAGGAGAAAGATTGAAAGAAGGTTACTCAACTCAGTGTCCCCCAATGTTTAATGGCAAGTATTATCCATACTGGAAGAATCGTATGGAAATATTTATCAAGGCTGAAAATTATCAAGTTTGGAGAGTTATAGAGATCGGTGACTTTGAAGTCACAGAGAAAAATGAAAAAGGTGAAGAAATCCCCAAGCCACTCTCCAAATATGATAAGGATGACTTCGACAAGATGGAGATGAATAACTTGGCCAAAAAGATTCTCCACTGTGGTCTTGGTCCCCATGAACACAACCGAATCATGGGATGCAAATCAACCAAGCAAATTGGGACCTTCTTCAAGTTACTCACGAAGGAACAAACGAAGTCAAGCGATCAAAGATTGACATGCTCATGCACAAATATGAGCTATTCTAAATGAAGCCTAAGGAGTCTGTTAAAGAGATGCTCACAAGATTCTCCAACATCATAAATGAACTTGAATCTCTTTTACTTAATCATTCTTTTACTTCCGCAAAAAGTTTGAAAATCTCTCCAACTACAATTCACCCCCTCTTGTAGTTGTTTAAGTGTTCATCCAAGACTAACAATTGGTATCAGAGCCTAGTTCCTCCAAAATCAATTAACACTGAGGAGCTAGTTCCTGGAAATGATGAACACATCAGGAGAAAGATTGAAAGAAGGTTACTCAACTCAGTGTCCCCCAATGTTTAATGGCAAGTATTATCCATACTGGAAGAATCGTATGGAAATATTTATCAAGGCTGAAAATTATCAAGTTTGGAGAGTTATAGAGATCGGTGACTTTGAAGTCACAGAGAAAAATGAAAAAGGTGAAGAAATCCCCAAGCCACTCTCCAAATATGATAAGGATGACTTCGAGAAGATGGAGATGAATAACTTGGCCAAAAAAATTTTCCACTGTGGTCTTGGTCCCCATGAACACAACCGAATCATGGGATGCAAATCAACCAAGCAAATGTGGGAACTTCTTCAAGTTACTCACGAAGGAACAAACGAAGTCAAGCGATCAAAGATTGACATGCTCATGCACAAATATGAGCTATTCTAAAGGAAGCCTAAGGAGTCTGTTAAAGAGATGCTCACAAGATTCTCCAACATCATAAATGAACTTGAATCTCTGGGAAAGATCATCACTCCCGAGGAACAAGTACGAAAAGTTCTAAGAAGTCTTCCTCAGGATGAAAAATGGATGGCACACGTCACTACCCTGCTCGAAACAAAAGATTTCACCACATTCAATATCGAGCAACTTTCCGGTTCCTTGTTAACTCATGAAATCCATCTAGGAACTCATGAAGTTGACTCTAGTAGACCTAAGGCCTTGGCTCTCAAGTCCGATGATCTGGAGGATTCAGAAACTGATGATGAAAGCAGCACTGATCGTGAAAAGATTAAAAAGTTCTTCAACAAGAACTACAAAGGGAAGAACGTGAAAAAGCCAGGAAAGCTAAGCTGTCACAAGTGTGGAAGTCCGGATCACTTCATAAAAGAATCCCTCTCTGGGAAAATGAAAAGAGCAAAGGAAAGTACAAGGAGAAGGGAAAGGAACAACAAAAACCTTTCTCAAAAGTTGATATGAGAAGGGCCATGGTAGCTGCATGGGGAGAATCCGATTCAGACGAGGAGCAGGAACAACCAGAAGAGGAGACAACTCATTTATGTCTCATGGCAAAAACAGACGAAGAAGAAGACTTGCCAAACAACAAGGTACGCATAAATGTTATTGAAGAAGAGTTAAAAGAACTTTCAAAGAATCAATTAATAAAACTACTTTTGGAAACCTTAGATGACTACAAGGCCATTTTGTTAGAGAAGAAAATTTAGAAAAAGCCTTAGAAGTCACCAAAGGTCATTCAAATTGGTTTAAAACAGTAATGCAAACATTAGGGAAAGATTCTTTGAAGTCTTTGATGAAAACCGACGTATTCGAGAAGCTTTTGAAAATGCTAAAAATGAAAATTATTTCTTGAATATGGAAATGGCTGAATTGAAACTTTCTTCCTGAAGGAACCATTTCCTCTATAAATACCAGATCCGAGTTCGAAAAGTTAAAATTCAAACATGAAAAGTTTTAAGTAAATATCTGGTACTTAAAGAGAAAATGGAAGCTTCAAGAACGACACTTCCTGATCCAGTAAGTGGATACAAAAATATAAAAATGAAGGAAGAAGTGGGCTAGGTTTCAATCACAAGAAGAAAAACAAAATGAAAAAATATGTTGATCTTCCAAGCAGCCGAATATGTCTTTACTGTGGGAACAGTGGACACTTAGTGTCTGACTGTTCCTCCAGAGAAGAACATATTAAAATGAACACTCACTTAGTTAAACAAGTTTGGAAAGTCAAGAGAAATACAATCCCGACAGAGGAACCCAAGTCAAACTGGGTTCCTACCACTGACTGATTGCTTTGATACAGGCTAAAGTGAGGGGGAACAACCTGTGGTACCTCGATAGCGGTTGTTCTAAACACATGACAGGAGATAAAGAGAAATTTCTCTCGCTTTCAGCCTATGATGGAGGAACTGTGACCTTCGGAGACAATCTTACCGGTAACATAGTTGCAATGGGAAGGTAGGAAAGTCTAAGTCACATTCCATAGACAATGTATTTTTGGTCGAGGGTTTAAAACATAATCTGCTTAGTATTTCTCAATTTTGCGACAAAGGGAACAGTGTAAATTTTACTGATGAACATTGTGTAGTAAGTAATGCAGGAACAGGTACCAAAATTCTAGAAGGAACAAGGAAAGGGAACACCTACGTTGTTGATCTCAACCTTGTTCCTAGGAACAATCTAACTGTTTAATGTGCCGTCGACAATGAACCACTTCTTTGGCATAAAAGATGTGGTCACGCAAGTATGCATTACTCCAGAAGCTAAGTGGTAAGGACTTGGTGTTGGATTACCAACTATCAAAGTCAAACCATGAAGTTTGTGGACCTGTGCAAAAGGTAAACAAGTTAGATCCTCGTTCAAATCAAAGAAAATGGTAAGCACACAAAGTCCCCTTGAATTGATTCATATGGACTGTGTGGCCCTTTCGAATCCAAAGTCGATCTGGTAAGAGATATGTGCTTGTAATAGTTGATGATTTTTCAAGATACACTTGGGTTATTTTTCCACATAGCAAAGATGAGACATTTGATGAATTTGTTAACTTTGCTAAAAGAACTCAAAGAATAAGTGGTTTTAAAATTAAGCACTTGCGTTCTGATCATGGTAAGGAGTTTGAAAACTCAAATTTGATGAGTTTTGCGAGAAATGAAGGTCTTGATCACAACTTCTCAGCTCCTAGAACTCCACAACAAAATGGCGTGGTAGAACGGAAGAATCGCACTTTGGAGGACATGGCAAGAACAATGATCATAGCAAGCAACCTTCCGAAGAATTTCTGGGCTGAAGCGTGAATACGGCATGCTACATAATCAATAGAGTCATGCTAAGACCTATTGTCTTGAAGACCCCTTATGAGCTACTCAAAGGAAGAAAACCCAATATCTCATACTTTAGAATCTTTGGCTGTAAATGCTTTGTACATAACAATGGTAAAGACAATTTAGGAAAGTTTGATGCTAGAAGCGATGAGGCTGTTTTTATTGGATATGCTTTAAGTAGTAAGGCATATAGAGTTTACAACAAACGAACAATGTGTGTTGAGGAAATGTCCATGTTATTTTCGATGAAACTAACTCTCTGCAGGAACCAAGTCATGAAAATGACTTTGAAATAGGACTGACTCGTATTGAGGAGTCAGTAAACATTGATGAGGAACTAACACCTGCAGGAACCGACAAAAAGCATATTTCTGAAGAAGAGATAGCTGTTCCTGATCCTGTTATACCGGAGGAACATGCACCATAAATTCATCCAGTAGACAAAACAAATGAAGCTCCTAAATCTGGAGGAGCAGAGACAAGAAGACTGGAACCAAGACCTTGGAAACACTTAAAATCCCATCCGTTGGATTTAATAGTAAGTGATATTGAAAAGGGAACTCAAACGAGATCCCAACTGAAAAATTTCTGTTTCCATGCCTTTTTGTCTATGACAGAACCACGAGATCACAATGATGCCCTACTGGAGTCTGACTGGATAAACGCCATGCA
The DNA here is from genome assembly GCF_026745355.1 of Beta vulgaris subsp. vulgaris. NCBI lineage: Eukaryota > Viridiplantae > Streptophyta > Magnoliopsida > Caryophyllales > Amaranthaceae > Beta > Beta vulgaris. The sequence continues at coordinate 33,246,692 of NC_079209.1, forward strand.
AGAGGAACTGAATGAGTTCCAGAGGAACAAGGTCTGGCACCTTGAGACCAAGCCTAAAAACCAAAAGGTGATTGGACTAAAATGGGTCTTCAGGAACAAGCTAGACGAGCATGGAACAGTCATAAGAAACAAAGCCAGACTTGTAGCCAAAGGGTATAACAACAAGAAGGTATTGACTTTGATGAAACCTTTGCTCCTGTAGCTAGAATAGAAGCAATAAGAATTTTGATTGCCTTTGCATCATTCATGGGTTTTAGGTTGTACCAAATGGACGTCAAATGTGCTTTTTAAATGGATATTTGATTGAAGACGTCTATGTGGAACAACCTCCTGGTTTTGAAAACCCGGATCTTCCAATCATGTCTATAAGCTAGATAAAGCTCTTTATGGGCTTAAGCAAGCTCCTAGATCATGGTATGAAAGACTTTCAAAATTCTTACTTTCTAATGACTTTATACGAGGCAAAGTTGATAGGACCCTGTTCCTTCGATCCAAAGGAACAGACATCCTAGTGGTTCAGATTTATGTGGATGATATAATTTTTGGTGCAACTAACGAATCTCTTTGTAAAGAATTTGCTGAGTTAATGCGTAGTGAATTTGAAATGAGTATGATGGGAGAGTTAAACTTCTTTCTTGGTTTGCAAATCAAGCAAACTGAAAGAGGAACATGATCCATCAACAAAAATACGTAAAGAGTTATTGAAAAATATATGGAATACAAACCATACTCCTATAGGAACAGGTACAAGGTTAGATGAGGATCAAAGTGGTAAGTCCGTAGATCAAAAACTCTATAGAGGTATGATTGGCTTCTTACTTTATCTAACTGCTAGTAGGCCTGATATATCCTTTAGTGTTGGTTTATGTGCAAGATTCCAATCAAATCCTAAGGAATCCCATTTGACAGCTGTTAAAAGGATTCTTAGATATTTGAAAGGAAGTGATGACTTTGTTTGTTCTATCCTCGAAGTGACATCTTTGATCTAGTAAGCTATTCCGATGCTGACTATGCTGGAGACTTGGTGAATCGCAAAATACATCGGGTATTATCCAGTTCCTAGGATCAAGCTTGGTTTCTTGGAGCTCAAAGAAACAAAACACCGTTGCTCTTTCCACAACAGAAGCTGAATACGTGGCAGCTGCTGCATGCTGTTCTCAGGTATTGTGGATCAAGCAACAGGTACGTGACTTTGGCATAAAATTCAAGTGTGTTCCTATATTCTGTGATAACACTAGTGCAATTGCATTCTCAAGGATCCAGTTCATCACTCTAGAGTCAAGCATATTCACATTAGACATCATTTCCTAAAAGACAATGTAGAGAAGGGTTAGTCAAAGTTGATTTTTGTCCTACTAAAATCAAATAGCTGACATATTGACAAAATCTCTATCTAGGGACAGGTTTGAAAAGATACGCTTGGAACTAGGAATGATAAAAATTGTTTAAATGTACACATAATGTTGTTTCCCCCCAAATTGTTTCTTACTAAGTATGTCCTGCAATCTTCATGAATTAATTTCATACACCTAGGGTCAAGTATAAGGACTCACATATGTCTCTGAATATTACCCTTAGTGTCCTTGCACATATTTGGTACGTATGTAGTTTGTATATTATGGCACATTTTTATCATATGCAAGAGTAAATTTTTCTTCTTTCCATTTCTTAATTTACCTCCAAAATTCCTTGTTTCTTTTTCTTTTCGCACCTTTCCGTCCAAAAATTAAAAACATTAATCTGAATTATGCCAAAATTACGCGTTCAATTAATCTAAGGTTAAATGAAGAAACCATTAATTGCCTTCCAAAAACCCATAAACCGTTTCATTAAACCTACTCTCCATTTCTTTTCACACGGAATCATGATTACTTTATAAACCCAACACATCAAATCACTGACCCTCATAATTTCTCTCTCACATCAACTCACAAGTCTCTCTCTCTCTCTTCATTCTCATCTTCAACCTCACACAAACTCTGTCACCATGTCTTCCAAAACTCAAAATTCTGGTGATCATGAAAATTTCCGCAAGAGAAAACACCATCCAGAATTAAGTGCTCAAGAATCATCCAAGAATGACGCAGATTCTACTGGGTCAAAATCGGCATCTTCTGCACCTGTTTCTCTCTCCCGAAAAAGGAAGAAGGTGATAACGAGTAGAAAGCGATCAAGAACAAGAAATACTGTACCTACAAAAGAGGTAAGAAAACAAAATCTTCACAATTTCTGTGGTTTTTGTGTAGACATTGCATGGTGCAAAAAGTCTAAGTGGAATGAGTTATTGAAAATTTTAAAATTTCAGAAGTGGTTAAAAATTGTTAGCATAGATGAGGGACTTTATGAAAAAGAGATGAAAGCTTTTTGTTCTGGGTTTACATAACGAGGGTGTTGTGTGTCAATTGTTAATGGGTCTGTAGTTACAATTACTAGAAGAAACTGGGGGAATGGTTTGATGTTCCGCATGAGGGTTACAAGGACTACATTAAGGGTAGGGCTAAGTTGAACATCAATGGAGTCACCAATGCTCAAATTCTTGCTTTCTTTAACGGCAATTCTAATGCTTTATCTTTAGATCAAAAAGAATTGTCTCCATTTCATAAGCTGTTATTTCAGTTGGTTTGGCGTTTCATTTTACCCCGTTCCTCCAAAAGAACCCAGGCAAGTCTAATGGATCTTTCCATTATGTACTGCCTTGCTGAAAACATAAAAATCAACCTTCCCTCCCTCATAATTTCACATCTCTCTCACTGCATTACCCACAACTCCAAAGTGGGTTATGAAAATCTTCTTTCCTCTGTTTTCAAACAATGCAAAGTTAAACCCTCCTAGTCCCTCCTTTTCTTTGAGCCAGAAAATTATCTTACCAAAGAAACTTTAACTAGGCTGAGTTTAAGGTTGGTGAATGGGAAGATAGATTTGAGAGAGAAGAAACTCCCATTAAGGTTGAAGTGGGAAGTAAGAGAAAGTTGGATGAAGAAGGGGTTGCCAGCGGATCTGTCAGAAAAAGCCAAAGGTTAGCTGGGTCCAAGTTCCAGAAGGAGCAGGATCAAGGTGACACGGTCTTATTCACCTAGATTCTGACCTGTCCCTTCTACTCTGTGGATTTTCCATTACTCTCTACAACTGGGCTTAACAAGCTCTCCGGGAAATTCAGGACTCCTTGACCCTTCTGCACACAAGATCATGCAATTGAAGCTACTGTCCATGTTCTGGACTCTCAGCAGCAAGATCAAATGTTTGCACTCAAGGCTGCTAATACTGGGATCAGGAACAAGGTGGATGGTGTGCTCTCAAAAATAGACTCTGTGGTCTTCTCTCTCTTCAAAAGAACCAAATCCTAACTTCTCTTAACTTTGGAAAATTTGCACAATTTTTTTTTGGCTGTAATTATTAAACAATCTTTTTGATTTCGCTTCCTGTGTCCTTCTGAGACACATGAAGTACTTTTTAATTTCTCTTTACTTTATTCACTATCTTTTGCCTTACTCTGCATATTGACTGATTATTGATGTCAATAATATTGCTTTCTACATGCCAACTCTGCTTGTGTGTTTGGATGGCTAATATTATGAGATGTCTGTTTGAGCAACTTGCTTGATGCCTAGACTGTTGACTCTCTAGTGCTGCAGGTACAATCCTTAGTTTTGATAATGACAAAGGGGGAAGAGATAAGTGTGTCAATTTTTTTTTTTATCTTAGTTCCTATGAATATTTTTCTCATCCCTGTTCCTTGTCTTGTATGATCCTGTTCCCAGTCTCAGTAGAGTTTTTAACTAGGTTAGATTGTGGATATTTTTATTTTGTGTAGTTTATTTTCTGTGTAGTTTTGTGTCTTAATCTTTGTAGGTTCTTTTTCAAAAACATAAAAACTTACATTTTTTTTAATTATTTGTCATAATAAAAAAGGGGGAATATTGTTATTTCACTATTTTGATAATGACATATAATTAATGTTTACATGATTTTTGTTTATTAATTCGATTTTTAGTTTATTATGTTAGAAGTAATTTGTATCTGTCTTAGATTTATTTTTTTGTTTACGTTTATTTTATTTTGTTTGTTTTATTCTTTCTAGTTTTAATTAGTTTAGTTATCTTTAGATTTCACAAATAATATAATAACTTATGAAGAATTGATTAAGTGTTAATCGAAATTAAGTTGTTTATAATTTATTTGTGATATCCGATTAATATTATGGATGTAACAAAATTGAATATATCAAGATTCCATGATATTGTGTTGAGTTAGTGTGCAACATATTTCTGTTGCCAACAATCTAGGAGCCGCAAAGCACTAACCTAAGGATGCGCTTCAAAATAGAATGTTGAGGTAGTTCCTACATTTTAGGAACTACAACAACCACTCTATCTTTAAGGCGTGTGAACGTGGATAAAGTGGCTACGATTAAGGAAGCCAACTGCCAACGGAATTATCAACGGATATTGAGGAGAAGTGGCTGAAGCTACGTGGGTTAATGGAGAAGATCTTGAGAAGATTGTGGAGAAGAATTCGAGAAGAAAAAGATCCCTACAAATATAGTTTTTGTAATGGTCTAAAAATATACTTTCAGAATTTTATGTAATATTCTTAGAGAAAGTACATTCGGTTTTTCTTCTTCTTAGAAATTGATGTATTATAGATTGGGTTGAGTGAATCTAAGTCTGTAATCATTTTGAGAGAAACAGAGAAAGAGAAAGAGAAGAGAGAAAGAGAAAAGACTTTGAGTAAAGTCAAGAGAGAAGTCAACTGTTCAGGGGGAACAGGCTGACAGGGAACCACCCCTAGAGGAACAGAGTTGGTCCGAGTTTAGGTTGTACAAAAGAGAGTCTTTTGGCCTAAAAGTTATTAAAGAGAATTGAGTCAAAATCCCTCGTGGTCAAGGTTTTTCTTCCTATTTGGCCTAGGAAGTTTTCCTTGTAAAAATCCCGTGTTCCTAGTTCTTTCTTAATTCATGCAATTATTTATTTCTTACTTAATCATTCTTTTATTTCCGCAAAAAGTTTGAAAATCTCTCCAACTACAATTCACCCCTCCTCTTGTAGTTGTTCAAGTGTTCGTCCATGACTAACATATTTATGTATTTATATTTAAACACAAGTTAGCTTTAAAATGATTTGACTATTTAAAAAGGTTGACTATTTTAAAAGTCAAATGAAATTATTTTAAGGATTTCAGAAAGTTAAAATTTTTTATTAAGCATGTTTTCATAAAAGTTTTAAATACTAATTTATATTGGAAAAGAATTCTAATGGACTTGAGGAACCCAAAATCCTAAATTGATAAGGAAAAGAAGTCATATTGATGATAGGAGTTCTATTTTATTTATCCTATTCATCATCAATTTTAATTGAGCCCAATCTCCTTTTTCCTAAGTCCAAAAGGAAGCCTCCTTATAAATATCTTAATACACATCTAAAGAGTCAGTGCCATTCCTAAGAGAATTCATACTTACTTTATTCGAGTTATTACTCTTCCATTGTCTTACAAATTATATTTTTGAGTTAAGGGTTTGAGTGAACTCTTGTAAGTGTGAGAAGATTTGAGTGAAGCAAGAGATAGAGAAAGAGAAAGTAACTTCTATTGAAGTCTGAGAGGAACGACAGTTGTGGGAACTGTCATTGAGAACTTGAGTTTAGTTACTTAAGTTGTGGCTCGAGAGAAAAGTAATAGGATTGTAAACAGAGTTATTTTGGCCTATTATAGTGGAAAGTTTGAGTTAAAATCCCTTGTGGTCGAGGTTCTTTCTTCCTATTGGGCATATGAAGTTTTTCCTCGCTAAAACCTCTCGTGTTCCTATTGTGTGTTCCCAAGTTAACTTTTAATTTCGCAAAAAGTATAGCTTATTCTCTCACTATAATTCACCCCCCTCTTATAGTGCTCGTATTATACAACATTTCATATTATTAAGCAAAAGAATTTCAGATTTAATATTTTATGTTCAAGACGAGATTTAAATATTAAAGTCTTGATTTTTGAGGTTTTAAAAGCCTATTTTAGTAGTACCATATTTTAGGGTTTGAAATATTTAATCTTTGGTGTCAAAAGAATTTTAGAAAAGTTTTTGACACGTTTTTAAGTGAAGTTTTATTGCTGTAAATTTTTTGGTATATTGATGTACCAATGTTTAGTATTTTGTTAGGCAGAGATTATTCCCTAGGCAACTTCTAGAGTAGAAAAACGGCCTCTCAATTTGACTATACAAGGTACGTACATACTTGTGTGCTATGTGATTAGTATCATGATTTAAGGAGAAAGGACTTTAGTATCATGTGTAGGAACTTATTAAGTTCATATGTGATTTCTAGTATGATTGATTTTTATATGTTTTATGCTTGTGAGCAAGCATGTGATTTGAGATTTATAATGAGTACTAGATTGTATGTTTGTATGGAATATTTGATGCAAGCATGTAAACGGGAATTTTATTTACTAATTCACATGACGAATTAATATATGTTATAGAGATTGAATCATGTTATTCATGTATTCCCTTACAAGTATTATTTTCACTATCTTATGAGGACCGTGGGCCTTATTTGGTAAGTTGATAAGTTATGCCTTTTTAAAGGTAAGATCATTGTTGGCTAGGTTCAACAAAAGAAGAAGTTTGAGATTAAAAGAAAGTAGTCTTGGATTATAAGTTGTGATCACTTATTTAATCCTAAGATAAAAGAAGTTTAGTTGTGAATGATTGATTTATATGTCTGTGATTGCTTGTATGTGTGTGTCATAACAAGTGATAACATGTAAATAACGTAAAGTGTAACAAGGATAGTTATAGACTTTAGACTGGTGCACGTCTAGAGTTGGACATTATGAGTTGGTGTTCATGGTGAGCGTGCCATGACTTTCTTGGGGGTGGATTGATCACCATTCCTATTTTAGTAAAAAGGTTCCTCGATATTGAGGTCATTCTGGAATACGGGGTGGCTTCCGTATTTCGTTTTCGTAGGTGAAGGCATTAGTAGATAAGACAGCTCGGGTCCAAGTAACTATTCCATTAAAGTAATAAAAAGATGTTTAGAATTTAATTCAGTAAAAATTGTCTGCAGAATATTATATGTTTATATTATTATTTATCCTGGCATGTTATATATGTAGTATATGTTAGGAATGCTTATGTTTTAGTATGTAGTACTCAGCTTTGCTGATTACGTGCGTTGTTTGTGATTGTGATCATGGCTTTTGCCTTATTGATCATGTGATGACCCATTTTTGTGAGCAGATTCAGTATAGCATTTACATTATAGGTTCACAGATTGCATCATTGGGAATCTGGAATGGAGAGAATGTGTAACTAGTATATTTTACTTTGCTGCATTAATAAGAACATATTTTATTTTTGTTTGAGTAAACTCATTTAGATTGTTTGAGTTCTAAATGCTTATTTATTAATTAATAATAAAGTTTAAAGTTTAGTTATATGTTTTCCGCTGTAAAATTCTGAATAAGACGATACGTTATTACACGGGCGATAATACTTGGGTAATTCTCTATGTTTTATATTATAAAGGTATTTCTGAAAAGCGACAATTATCATGGTGTTACACAACATCATATTTTACATAATTAGCAAAGCTAATTTTTATGTTAATAATATCAAAGACTTAGCACTAAAATGCTTTATTATTTGATTAGGTCCCAATTTCATAAGCAAAACGTTTTAAGTAGTCAACGAAAATTCTCTGTTACAAGGTACATATGCATACTAGTTCTGTTCGATGCATTAGTATAATATTTAGGTTATGAATTGTTATTGGAACCTAGAATCATGATAGGGAACTACTGTTTGGTTATGAATACCCCGAATTTTTAGATCTTATTGTATTATTTAGTAAGGTTTAATATTATTTTCACTTAAATTTAATTCTATAATAATGCATTTTTATTTGATAATTATGTTAATTAATATAATGATTCCATTTAAATTTGATTTATTTAACAAGTTTTATTTAAATGATTTAATTGAAACTTGTTTTATTATTCATTTTCATTATTTCTAAATAATTTAATTATGATAATTGGAATCTTTACTTGGTCATGGGTATCCTTATATAAAGAATTGCCCATCCATATCAGCAACCTATATAGAGCCCAATGACAAGTTCTCATAGCCCATGTATCTTTTTTTTTGCCAAAAAGAAAAAGGAAAATATTAAACAAAAAAAAAAAAAAAAACAAACAAAAAAAGAGAGGAGGAAAACGTGATTTCATCACCATCTTCCTCCCCCTTCTCACAAAAATGAACAACACCAAATGAATATTTTTTTTCAACAAATCAACAGTATTTGTTAGTAGAATTTGAATTCAACCCACAATTCCAGATTTTTAAGAGTAAAATTGGTCAAAAGCTAAACCCCTAACACCATAGCTCACCATACCTCACCATTAATGGAGCTTGACCAAAAGCTCAAAATTCTGACCAAAAACCCTCTCTAAATACTGAATTGCATTCACCCAAATTGCTCAAGCAAACAAACTTCAAAGGTTTGCTTCAATCTCTTCTCTTCTCCCTTAATTTCTGATTTTTATTTTGAAATACAAATAAATAAAATTTACAATACATTACCACATTGCCTTTGTTTCTGTAATCCCCCATAGTTTTAAAGGATTTTATAAATATATTTTAGTATTTATACATATATATTTAAACATAATTGAGTTTTAAAGGATTTATTTATTTAAAGAAGGTTGACTATTTTTAAAGTCAAATAAAATTATTTTGAGAATTTAAGAAAGTTAGAATATTTTATTTAGGCATGCTTTGAAAAATATTTGAAATACTAATTTAATTTGGAAAAGAAGTATAAGTGGGCTTGAGGAACTCAAAATTTTAAGTAGATTCGGAAAAAGGAGTTATCTTGATGTTAGGAGTTCTAATTCATTTATTCTATTCATCAGCAAATTTTAATTGAGCCCAATATCCTTTTCTTAATTGTTGAGTCATTTAGTATTTTGATGATTGTAAACAAATGATGATTATCTAACTAACATGTATGTTTGAGATGTGCATATTACATTAACATGAAACAAGTCATCAAAGGTGATATATCATCATGAAGGTTTTCCAACAAGTGAAGTTCCTAAAAGAGTTCATATAAGGAACACAAATAGAGCGGTTCCTAGGTACATCCTATGAGGAACATTGAATATGAAGTTCTGGAGCGGTTCTTGAGTTGGAGCAGCATGAAGCATGAAGGCAGAAATATGAGTTTATTTTCTAGGATTCATGTAAGTATATGGAGAAACATGAAAGGTAAAGGAACAATGTCTAAAGGAACTCGTAAGGTCAAAGGAACTCGTGGAACTTAGAGTCAAAAGTATTTAAGAGTCAATAAATCTGATGCATATTATTATCTTTATCTATAAGAATTTATTTAGAGCTTATTTTTTAATAAATCTCTACTTGGTTAATTATTTATAAATAATATGCATTAGTTGTTTTAGGATAAGTTTTAGTTTTAAAATAAAAGATAAGTTTTAGTTTTAAAATGAAAGATAAGTTTTTAATAAATTGGTTTCTTTAGGAATCTGATTTTAATTAATTTAATTTTATCTTTTCAGTTTTTGAAAAATAAAAAGCCTAGATTTATAATACGTATGATGAGTGTTATTAAAGAAATCGTCTGTCTGTTCCTCTCTAAAGGAACAGACGTGGTAGTCTATTACACTTATGAGTTAAAGGAACTAGACTTAGGATGAAGCATTACAACGGTTCATTTATGTCAGTTGAGTAAATTACGCCTAGATTCTAGGTAACTATTTTATTTAAGGAAAAATCTGATTTTATGGAAAATCTTTTTAAGGAAAAATTTTTATTTTTCAAAAGATAATAAATATTATTCGTTTTTTACGGAAGAAATTTAAAGATAATATTTTTATTAAAATGATTTAATTTCATATTTAATATAATATGTTTTAATTAAATCAGATTTTCAAATTAATGCTCAAAGTGGTTGCTAAAATTTAGGAAGCAGTAACTTAATTCTCTCCCACGTTTAAGAGTGATCATGGAGATCATGAGATGTGTTAAGGAACGTGTTTCTTAAGGGAAGGAACATCATGGGATAATGGTTTAACCACTAACACATGATTCATCCCGCGTTCATTCTAAAAGATTGCTATAAATATACAAGTTCAATTGAGTTTCAAATTGTCTGACTGGTGTCATTCCATAGTGTCTGACTAGTGTCTTTCCATAGTGTTAGACTTTTGTCATTCCATAAGTATGGCTTAAGGAATAGCGTTACAAAAGAAATATATTTTCTATTCCTTGTTTGAGTCAGTTCCTTTGAGTTTCAAGTTCCTACGAGTGCCATGTTCCTTTACTGTTATTCAGTTTCTATATACTAGAGTTAAACCAAATTATCAAGCGTCTGTATTTGAGTTTGGGGTTAAAGGGTTTAAGTGAACTCTTGTAATGGGAACTTGGTAAAGGGTTTGAGTGAATTCTTGTATCAAAGTTCGAGTTAGGAACTTGAGTAAGTTCGAGTTAGGAACTTGAGTAAGTTCTTGTTGTGTATGCGTAGACTTAGGGTGAAGTCTATTTAGGGGTGAAGGGTTTGAGTAAACCTTTGGTAAAGAGTTGAGGGAACTCTTGAAAGACTTAGAGTTAAGTCTAAAGTATAGAGTGGAGATTGTGAGAGAGTTGGAGTTCCGAGTGGAACTTGAGTATGTAATAGGTTGAATCATAGGAGATTTCCTATTATAGTGAAGAGTTTAAATCATGAGTAGGTCGTGTTTTTTCTTCTTGTATTGAGACAAGAAGTTTCCACGTAAAAATCTCTCTTGCACTTTCAGTTCCTTATTGCTTATGTTTTAAATTCCGCATTATTTGGGCAATAAGTTCCACACTACAATTCACCCCCCCCTCTTGTAGTGTTCCTAGTGAAATAACATTAAGCCCAAAAGGAAGCCTCCTTATAAATATCTTAATACCCAATTATTTTACCCCACACAAAGATTTATTTTCTCTCTCCTTACACTTAAGAATTTTGGCCCTCTCTATTCTCTCTCTCCTCACGATTTTCTTTCCCTCCCTTCACTCGATTTTTTTCTCTCACCCGAATCTGATTATCCATATTTCTTATTGTTTTATTTATTTTTAGCCAAAACTTCCTTCTAAGAAATGGTATATCTCGAAAACTTATTGAACTTAGGCTCAAGAATCACTTGATTCAGATTAATATTCTATCAGTTATGGCCTCTGCAAGTTTCGCAATTTTGCTGCCATATTTCACTCGCGGTATCGGTATTTCACTCTTTTTCTCCCTTTTTTCTTTTGATTCTTTTCCTCGTTTTCTTATATATTGATTTCATATATATTGATTTAATATTTCTAAGTATTATTTTGATAAATTATTGTTTAAAGCTTGTATCTTTAATTATTTCAGATTATATGTTTCATATAATTAAGCAAAAGAATTTAAGATTTAATATTTTATGTTCAAGATGAGATTTAAATATTAAAGTCTTGATTTTTGAGGTTTTAAAAGCATATTTTAGGGTTTGAAATATATAATCTTTGGTGTCAAAAGAGTTTTAGAAAAGTTTTTGACACGTTTTTAAGTGAAGTTTTATTGCTGTAAATTTATTGGTATATTGATATACCAATCTTTTGTATTTTGTTAGGCGGAGATTCTCCCTAGGCAACTTTAAGAGTAAAAAAGTGGCCTCTCAATTTGTTTACACAAGGTACGTACATACCTGTGTGCTATGTGATTAGTATCATGATTTAAGGAGAAAGAAATTTTAGTATCATGTATAGGAACTTATTAAGTTCATATGTGATTTCTAGCATGATTGGTAGTTACATGATTTATGCATGTGTGCAAGCATGTGATTTTGAGATTTATTATGAGTAAAGATTGTCATGTTTGTATGGAAATTTGATGCAAGTGTAGAAGGGAATTTTATTTATAATTAATCAAAAAAATATATGTTATAGAGATTGAATCATGTTATTCATGTATTCCCTTACAAGTATTATTTTCACTATCTTATGAGGATTGTGGCCCTTATTTGGTAAGTTGATAAGTTATGCTTATTTAAAGGTACGATTATTGTTGGCTAGGTTCAACAAAAGAAGAATTTTGAGATTAGAAGAAAGTAGTCTTGGATTGTAAGTTGTGATCACTTATTTAATCCTAAGATAAAAGAAGTTCAGTTGTGAATGATTGATTTATATGTTTGTGATTGCTTGTATGTGTGTGTCATAACAAGTGATAACATGTAAATAACGTAAAGTGTAACAACGATAGTTATAGACTTTAGACTGGTGCACGTCTAGAGTTGGACATTAGAAGTTGGGGTTCATGGTTAGCGTGCCATGGCTTTTCTGGGGATGGATGATCACCATTCCTATTTTAGTAAAAAAGTTCCTCGATATCGTAGGTCATTCTGGAATACGGGGTGGCTTCCGTATTTTGTCTTCGTAGGTGAAGGCATTAGTAGTAAGATAGCTCGGGTCCAAGTAACTATTCCATTAAAGTAATAAAAAGATGTTTAGAGTTTAGTTCAGTAAAAGTTGTCTGCAGCTTGTTATATGATTATATTATTATTTATCCCTGCATGTTATTATTTAGTATCATGTTAGGAATGCTTATGTTTTAGTATGTAGTACTCAGCTTTGCTGATTTACATGCTTTGTTTATGTTTGTGATCATGGCCTTGCTTTATTCATCATGTGATGATCCATTTTGGTGAGCAGATTCAGTATAGCATTGACATTACAGGTTCGCAGATGTGCATCATTGGGAATATGGAATGGAGAGAATGTGTAAATAGTTTCTATTATTTTTCTGCATTAGTAGGAATATACATTATTAAGTTGGTTTGAATAAGACTCATTCCGATTGTTGATTTCTAAATACTGGTTCATTTATTAATTAATAATAGAAGATTAAAGTTTAGTTATATGTTTTCCGCTGCAAAATTCTGGATAAGCTGATACGTTATCACACGGGCGATAATGCTTTGATAATTCTCTATGTTTTATATTATAAAGGTATTTTTGAAAAGAGAGAATTATCGGGGTGTTACAGTTTCACTTCACCACTGGAAACCACCGCAACCACATCGACAAACCACCTGAACCAACGGGGCCTGAATTTCGAGAAGCTTAACAAGAATCTCGAGGTAGAGAAAAAACGCTGGGCCGAAGAGTGACGCCCTAAAGCAAAAGATCCAGGACACAGTGAGCCAACGGGATAGCGTTTTGCGTACCCGGGACCTCATAATCGAGGAATGGAAGCGCTCGACGGCAGGTCAGGACTTCACAGCTGATATGGGATTGGAGGCAGCTGAGGTTGCCGCTCGAGAGGCCGTGGAAAAACTTCGTGAAGGTGCACCCCTTGGCTGACTGGGAGACGGTCGAGGCGGAGTACAATGCGGCCGTCGACGCCGAGCTCCAAGTGGGCAATAATTCTGACGCAGAGTTCCAAGTGGACGATGATATTGACATAGGAGACCTTATGGGAGAGGACGTTCCACGGCTAGACAGGGTGCCCTCGGCTGTCGAGGTGCCTGCTATCCGAGGTGAAAGAGGCCCATGAGGATAACTCGGGGGTACGAGTGGCGAGATCGAGCAATACCACCTCCTCTGAGAGTGATGACGAAGAGGGTGTGTCCGAGACTTCAGACAGCGATACCTCGACCAGCTCTTCTTAACTTTGTATCTAGCGTAACTTTTGTCTTTTTGTCTTTCTTGTATGTATTTAGCTAAGCGTTGAGTGGCTCCTAGGGTGTAATTCTCCTTTGAATGAAATGAAGATTCATTGCTTTTTTGGCCCATGTTTTCTTGACTCGTTTTCTTTTATTTAGTCATTCGATGCATTGCATACTTCGAGACCTGGAACTATTCTGTGGAACTTCTGTTATTTCTTTGATGAGCTATAGCTTATGCGGGTGCGTGGTGCGTGGTGCGTGAGGCTTCCTTCCCGGGCTTTGACACGTGGAGCCCATTGAAGGGTAGGTAATTAATGCCTTTGGGGGAAACTGCGATTTGACTTGCTTATAAGTACGAACAACATTCCTGTAGAATTCATAATCTCATTCTCCTTTCTTCTCTCTCTTAAACTTATTTTTACCCCTCTTTCTTCACCTCGACCAGCAATGTCTCAACCCTTGATTACCGTCGAGGCCCTTCGAGCGGCCAAACGTCGGAAGCGAGCTAAGGCCAGCTCTAGCTCGTCCTCGGCCTAGAGGGCGGTAACGGGGCTCCAGAAGTGAAGCTCGAGGCTGATCCCTTCACAGGGGGGGGGGGGAGCAGCTCCCCAGCATATTGGCTTCAAAACCTGAGTCGAAGGACGTTAAGGCTGGGGTCTTGACGTTGGTTAAGGTCGAAGATCCTCTTGCGGCCGCTACCTCGAGTGCCGCTGCCACGAAGGCCTCGAAGAAGAGACCCTGGCCTGAGGAGACCACCAGGCTACCCTTCTCAGCCCTCTCGAGGGCCGAAATGGCTGCGAGGTTTGACAAGGCCTCGGAGCATCTCATGACCGAGTTGGATGGGAAGGTGTGCCTGACCCCTGATGGGCAGGAGGTCGAGGCCGTTAAGGCGACCATGACCGAGGTAGGGCTATTTAATTTTTGTTACTTTGAACATTTTGTTTGTTTTATGTTACTAATTTCCCCTTCTTACGCCAGCTGTCGATCCGGGTGTTGGCCCTGCTCGAAGGTCTCAGCCGAGGATAGCCACCGGATTTGCCTCGGGGGATATGTCCTGGGATGAGAGGAACACTCTCGTTAATTGACTGCGTCTAGCCGAGATGCGGCTCTCGGAGGCCTAGGAGGCCATGGCCAAGTCTCTCAAGGCCTTCGATGAGAAGAAGGCGGAGCTCGAACATGCTGTCGAGGTCGCCATATTGCAGAGGGAGTCTGCCATCAAGAGGCAAATGGAGGTTGTGAAGGACTACAAGAAGGACGACCAGCGAGCCGAGAAGGCTCGAATGAATGCTGAGGCGGCTATTGCCAAGGCCCGGGAGTGCCGGGAGGCATTAGTTAACGATTGGAAGGATTCTGATGAAGGGAGAACCTTCCTCGAGGATTCGTCTCTGCAGGCTTATGAGATAGGCCAGGCCAAGGCGCTCCGTAGGGTGCGGCTGGTTCTCGAGAGGGTCGCTCCCAGCGTCTCTTGGGTTGTCGTCGAGGAAGGCCTTAAGGCCCTTTCTCAGGAGGCAGGAGCCACTGAGGCTTCTCCCGTCGAGGGTCAGGCTCCTCCCCCTGCTCAACTCGAGGGATGAACCCCGGCTCTTCCTTCTTTTCTTCCTGCCCCTCCTTTTTCTCTTCCTTCTCTTTTCTCGGGCTCTTCTTTCTTTTCTTTTGTCTCCTACTAGGGTTAATGTCAAACCCTTAGGTTTTTTTGTTTGATATAAGTTTTTTTCTTGAACCTGTAATGTAGTAGCTTCGATAGCTTGTACCAAGATTAATGGAATAAAACTCGATTTTTTATTGTTTCTTAGTTTGTGCCTTCGAGCTTCTATATGTTTGTATATTTTGAATCGACGTGCATGCTAGCCGAGCAAACTCGAGGCCTTTCAATTAACAAGCATTATATTTTGATTTGAAGTGTATGCTGGCCAAGCAAACTCGAGGCCCTTTATTAACAAGCATTTTTTATACGCAACCACTGTTATAATAAATAATGCCTAAAATGAAGGCAAGTGACTCTTGTAACGTTATAAAAATCGACATGCTTTAAGGTCTAGTGCATTATAAAATCATACAAAAGGAGTGTCTATTTGGTATGCCCCCAAGCTCGAGGGACAAACCTTCAGACATAGAATTTTCGGAAATTATCCGCATTCCACGGTCGAGGGAGGGGGCGTCCTCCTGGTCTTCTAGGCGGTAAGTGCCTTGGCGAACTATCGAGGTAACCTGATATGGGCCTTCCCCGTTGGGCTGTAGTTTACCCAAGTTAGGTTGTTGTCCGATTGCTTCAAACTTCCTAAGCACCCAGTCATTGGCTTGCAAGGGTCGATGCTTGACTCGACGGTTGAACAACCGAGTAAGTTTGAGTTTGTAGGAGATGACCTTTAGAAGAGTCGTGCCTCGAGTCTCTGGGAGGAGATCGAGGTTAATTTTCTTTTCCTCCTCATTGAGGTCGCAATCATAGAATATGATTCAGGGCGATGAGATGCCCAACTCGACGGGTAGGACAACCTCGCTACCATATACCAAGTTGAATGGTGAATGGCCCGTTGCTTCACGAACAGTTGTTCTTGTTGACCAGAGAATTCCAGGGAGATCATCAATTCACGAGCCTTTAGCTCCTTCGAGCATTATTTTTAGCCCCTTTAAGACTACTTTGTTAGCCGCTTTCGCCTCCCGTTAGTCTGTGGTCGACTAATGACAGAGAATCTAGTTTCGATTCCAAACTTAGAACAATAGTCGCGAGTAGGGCCACTGTTGAATTGTCGACTATTGTTCGATATAAGGACTCGAGGGACCCCAAATCGGGTGACTAAGTGTTGCCAAATGAATTGCCGAACTTGTTTGTCAGTGATCGAGGCTAGATACGCTGCCTCGACCCATTTTGTAAAATAATCTAGCACTACCAGCAAAAATTTCCGTTGTCCTGAGGCTGGAGGGAAGGGTCCGAGAAGGTCTATACCCCACATGTCGAATGGCAAAGGGGCCTGGATGGTGGTCAAGGATCTTGCAGCTTGGTGAGGAAGGTTAGCATTCATTTAGCAATCTCTGCACTTTTGGACCATTGTCGAAAGTCCTCCCTCATGGTGGGCTAGTAGTACCCCGCTCGAAGAGCTTTAGCTGCGACAGTTCGAGCCCCTTGATGACTCCCGCATGCCCCCTGATGTATCTCTCAGAGGACATAGTCCCCTTCTTGGGGGGTGAGGCAGCGGAGAAGTGGATGAGTGAATGATTTTTTTATATAATTGCCCCTCGTGATAGTGAACCATCAAGCCCGCCTCCGGACTCTTTCAGCTTCGAACTCATTTTCGGAGAGGATACCATCTCCTGTGAAAGATGATGGGTCGTGGTGAGAGATCTTATGCTGAACTTTCTAATCTCGACAAGGCGTCTGCTTGCTGATTCTCAGATTGAGGGATGTGAGCTATGGTGAAGAGTGATAGGCCCGAGATTTTTTCCTTTACTTTTCTCATATACATCTTCATGCTGTCCTCTTTGGCCTCAAATTCCCCTGTCACCTGTCCAACGATGAGCTGGGAATCAGTGGGCTTTGAGTTTCCGAGCGCCGCCCGTTTTGCAGAGTTGGATACAGAGGAGCAGTGTTTCATATTCGGCCTCGTTATTCGAGGCGGCAAAGTCGAAATTAATGGCGTATTCTGTTATGTTGCTTTGTGGGTCGAGGATCAAAAGCTCGGCGCTGCATCCTACTTTGGATGACGACATGTCGACAAATATACCCCAGGAACCTTCCTCGGTAGGCTCGGGCCGGGAAGTGCATTCTGCTATAAAGTCAGCTAGAGCCTGTGATTTGATGGCACGCTGTAATAGTCCTGTTTTTAAGTACCTTTATTTAAATATTAATTATATTTATTAAGTTAATTATGTTTCGAAAATTCTTATTTTATTTGAGTTGGAGTATGAATTATTTTGTCGCGCTGCACCTCGCATCCCTGTTCCTCTCTCCGTCGTCGTCGCGCTGCTGCTGTACTACCTCGCCGACGTTTTTCGCGGCTGTCGGAGACTTGCGCACTTCGCAACCCTTATTCATCTCTCTTGTGTGTGGTGTTGTTGCTCTGTTTTCTCTCCCCTGTTATTGTGTCGTCATTGCGGTTGGTTGCTGCCGCCGTGGTCTGGTGCTACCTCGCCGATGCTCAACAATCCTCGCGAAGCTCCGCTTCTGAAGCTTCGAAACCCCCCCTCCTTCATCCCTTTGTTCTTCGCTGCTCACGCAGAGCAGAGGTATACTCGTACCTCTTTATTTTCCTCTTCAAATTCTGATTTAAAGTTTTGTAAATTCAATCTAAGTTGCTATTGTTTGTTGTTGTTGCGTTGTTGCTGAAGTTTCAAAACCTCTCCCTTAACCCTCTGTCACACTCTTCTTCGTTGCTCTACTTGAGCAGAGGTACACACCTCTCGTCTATCTTTGTTTTAATTTAGAATCTCTGAGTAGTAAACTCAAATTATAAATTAGATGATGAGTTTAATTATGGAGTATTTATTCTTTGGTGGTTTTTCTGTTAAAGGATGATTGAATTGTTGCTGGGTGTTATGTTGTTATCCTCAAATGGAGGAATGTTTTATGATTTTGGGATTAAGATTGCTAGCTAGATTTGGTTGATATTGTTCACTAAATCAGAGTTATGTTATTAGTTGAATGATTGATGATAAGATTATATTAGAAGAGGATAGTTAGATTAACTTCTCATTTAGTGAGCAATTTAATTATTAGTTTGTGGTTATTGAGATGTAATTAGATAGCGATTGCTAATGTTGTGGGGATGGTCGAGATATGTTGTTGTTGTGGTGGAGTTGTGAAGTTGTTATTGTTGTTGTTGGTGCGTGAAGTTGTTGCGGTGGAGTTGTGAAGCAGTTATTGGTGGTTGTTGTTGCATTGTTGTTATTATTGTTGTCTTGTTCTGGTGTTGTTGTTCTATTGTTGTGGTACTGTTGTTGTTATTGTTAGTGGTGGTGTTGCTATTATCTTGTTGTTGGTGTTGGGATTGTTGTGGTGGTGGTGATATGCCACAGTTATTGGTTGTTGTTGTTCTGCTTGGTGGCTGTCGTGGAGTTGTTTTGGTGGGGGTACATTGTTTCTTTTTGTTGTTGTGTCGTTGTAGTGGTGGTGGTGGCTGGTTTTGTGGTTGCTGTTGTTATGTTGTTCTGGTGTTGTTATAGTAGTTTATTAGTTGAGTTAAGAAAGCTAAGTTGTTGATGATTTTAGAAAAGCTTATTGATTTGGATTAAGTGATGTGGTTACAGGTTGTTTAGTGAATATTTTATTCATCTCTATTATAGTTAAGATGTAGTATTGGATAGTCGTGGTTGATGATGTGATGGAAATCATAATCATAGAATTGGGAGTCTGTTATGGTTATTGTAGTTAGAGTTAATATGTATGAAGTACAGTTATGAGTTATGGGATTGACTTCGTTAATTTTGATTTGCGGGATTTAGTTTGATTAGCATAGTCGTTACGTTAGAAGAAGTTAATTAGAATAGTTAAGATTGGTTGTTGATTATTGTTATTGTTATGAGGTGATTATTGGAGAATGATTTTAGAATGGAGTATCATTCGGAATTATGAAAGAGATTGTGTTATTGGAATTGTTATTCGGTTGGTTAAGGATTTGAGTGCAAGATGGAAATCAGTTTATTGAGGTTTATTTATGTGTCGAGTTAGCTTTATATTTTCAATATATTTGTTGATAGCAAAATTATGTGCTTGATTAAGGTAAAGGTTGTGAGTTATGTTTAGTTGGTTTAGTTATATAATTTGGAATTGTGATTATGAATTGGGATACAAGTCGATGTAGCTAATATCATCGAAGTTATAGATATTAATTAAGGATTAAGGAAATTAGAATGTTAAAGGTTGATAATTCGTGAATTGGGAATTAGTTTAAGTTTGGTTACTGATTATTGATGTTATTGTGAGGTGGTTGTTGGAAAAATGGCTATGTAGACGTATATAATTGAGGTAACCTTTAGGTTCAGCAAAATATATTTAAATGCTCCTGTTGGCGTTATATTGAATTTTGGATATCTTATATCGTTTGTGGTAATGGCCATGATTATAGATACATCTCTATGAGTTAGTTGTGAATTGCTATTGGATTGTTATAAAAGTATCATTTTGTTCAATTATCGAAATCGTTCGAAAATACTATATTTATCAAAATATGATTTGGTATAATAATGAGGTAATGATTCAAATACGAGTTAAGACCAGATAAGGTCGAATATGGTGTTATTTCCCTAGGAACACTACAAGAGGGGGGGGGTGAATTGTAGGTGTAGAAATAAACGTAACTTTTTGCGGAAATTGAAACTTTAATGAATAAACAAGCTAGAGGAACACAAAGGATTTTTACGAGGAAAAACTTCTTGGGCGGAACAAGAAGAAACAACCTCGACCACTAGGGATTTTAAACTCAACTCTTTCACTAATTAGGCCAAACAACTTTGTTACAACCTAATTCTAACTCGAGCCACACCTTGAGTTCCTAAACTCAACTTCCTGAGCCACTGTTCCCTTAACAGCAGTTCCTCTCAACTTCACTCTAAGTTTTCTCACTCATACAAGCTTTACTCAAAGCCTATCTCTTACGAAACTTCACTCAAATTTCCCTTACCCCAAAAACCAAAATACAATTGATCGAAATAAGCTTAGTGGAATTAGAGTAGGAAAGCAAATAACAAATGGTTATTATGAGATAATGAAGGCACTGACACTTAATTAGTTAAACTCACTTAATTACTTAGTCAGACACGCTTTGGAACTCATTTAGACTTCAATATTTATAGTGATAATCACATAGAACGTCGGAGTAAAATTCGATTACATGTTAAGTCCATTAACCCATGATGTTCCTTCCCCTAAGGAACACGTTTCTCATCATGTCCCATGATCCCATGATCTCAATATGAACGTGGATATTTTTAGCCACAACTCCTAAGTAATAGGAGTTCCTTGAGCTTTATCCGAAAATCAGTTAGTTAAAAAAAAAGCTTTTATCATTAAAACTGAGTTTTTAATCTTTAAGAAAATAATATCTTTTAAACAAATTCTTTATAAAACCTGATAATTATTTTCTATATATATTTTCCGAAAAACAAAATCTTTTCCTAAAATAGATTTTCTTTTTAAAACTGATTTTCATTTAAACTGATTTGAAATTAGATAAAACTAATTTCCTATAATCTAGGCATGACTTACTCAATTGCATAATTGTACAGTTATACTTTTGCACGCCTAAGTCTAGTTCCTTTTATAAACCAAGTTCCTTTAACAGATTCGTTTAGTGCCACTTAGTTTGTTCCTTAGAAAGGAACAAACTCTCATTCTCAAATAAAACTGCCACTGTTCCTTACCATTCTTACTTTGTTCCTTTACATTGGAACTAGAAAATAAAACGCCTACTTCCATTCTTCTTGATCTAATGCTTGCTCCAGTATCAACTTATAGAAACTTCTTTACTTAGCCTTTGAAATCCTCTCTTGACTTCTTCCTTGACTTTGTATTCTCCCAGTTCCTTTCATTGATACCTTAAACATCATACACTTAAATAACTCATTAGTTCACTACTTAGTTTGCATCTTTGTTTCTTTGTCAGCATCAAAACTAGGGTTCAACAATTTCCCCCTTTTTGATGATGACAACAAAGGTACAAACTAAGGCAATAACAAATCATATAAGTGAATGAAAATGATAAAATAATAAAGAAGAAAACGAAAAATAAAACACAATTATGTAAGTAACTGAATTTTGATTTTTCATTTACCTTAACCTATTTTTGATTTTTCATTTACCTTAGAATGAAATAAACACAATTATTAAGTAACTGAATTTTGATTTTCATTTACCTTATTTTTAATTTTTTTTTTCAATTTATGTATATGTACAGTTTGTTCCTTAAATCATTTTCCCCCTTTGTCATCCTTAAAAAGAATAGACTCTGCATGTATTGATGAATTGATTTAACACCTTAAGACCATAAGCAAGCACCATTAGTGGTTAAGTTAGAATTCAAAGAGTAAACTTGCTCAAACATCAATCACATAATACTAGCCATTCCAAGGAAGAAATTATGCAAACATTCGAAACACAGACATAATAGCAAAAGTCATTGTTTATATATAGCACTTGTTCCATAACAAAAACAAAGAAAGAAAAGAAAAAGAGATTAAACAAAGTCGTGTTCCTTGAAAAGAAACAGGAAAACAACAAAAAAAAAAACTAAGAAAGGGAAGGGGAATGGTGTTCCTCTACAACTCTTCTTCCACCACATCCTCTAGCTTCTTCATCACCACCCATGTTGAGTCCAACTTGTTCCTTCAACTCCTCCAAAGCAAGGGCCATAGAGTCCATCTTCTTTTGTTGCGCAACCACGTATCACTTAGTCTTCATAAGACTCATCATTTATCATTTGTTAGCATCCAAAGTCCAGTAAGTGATTATAAAATTTGATCATGTGTTGAGCAGGAAGACAAACATCATTTACCCAGCTAGCTATCATCCGGAGATTCCTGTTCCTTACCCTTGGAACCTGAGGCAGAAGGTGGATTTTGTGAAGGAACTGGAGGGGTTGAATGGAAGGCTCATCTGTTCCGGAATGGAAACAGAAGAAGAGAGTTATAAATTGGAGGAGAAATGGTGGTGTTGGTGGAAGAGTTGTGGAGGTGGAAGCAAAAGGTTTGGTCCTTTTATTTCATCCTTCAATCTGCTCAAAGCTGGAAGGAACAGAGAAGGATGAGGGAGAAATGGAGGTCAGTTTTGTGAAAGGAACAGAGAGTTTAGGGGATGGTGGTGGAGTGGGTTCCTTGAGAGTGGAGGGTTCCTGTTCCTCAGCATCCGAAAGGACTAAAGGAGAGTCCTTGTTGGAAGGAACAGAAACAGAGGAGCAATCTTTGACGATTGCTCTTCCTCACCTCTAGGAACAGGAACTTAGGCTTGGTAGCAATGTGTTTGCGCCTCTTTGGTTTGGTTCCTCCGGCTTAGGAACAGGTTCCTCCAAGATAACATCATTATCTTCTTCTTCTAAATCAAGCTTAGGCAATTTTCTTTTACTTGAGGAACATGGAGCTATTCTCCCTTGAGTGAGTACTCCTTCTTGGACAGACAGACCAAGTCCATTTAGAGTCCTCTCATTTAGTATGTTCCCTTGTTTTACTCCTAATATAGTCCAACCAGTGAGTCTTACTTCAAAGTGATGAAGTAGAGAAGTTATCAAAGCACCATACCAATCACACAATTGTTTTCAATACAGTGATAAGATGTTGAAGAAGAGGGAAGGGAATTGATTTGAATGTGGTGGTCTAAGCAAAACATATAACACATATCTAAGAGACCCACTTCATTCCTCTTTTCAGTCCGAGGAATGAGTGCTCTCCATACCAAGTTGAATAGTACTTTGTGAAGGGGAGAGAGTAGGTTATGGTTTAGTTTGTTTTGACCAGCAGTTCCTCCAAAATATTCTAAATTTTGTCTGAGGAAAATTCGGAAAGAGAAGTTCCTTTCCGTTTAAAGTACAAATCAGTTCCTTTGCAAGGAACTTCCTCAAACTTTGCCCAATGTGCTTGATTAAACTTAATTTCTTTTCTTCCTCTAACCTCAGTTGTGCAAAGACCATTAGTGTTAGTAAAATTTGCACAAAATTCATCCATCTAAAGGAACAAGTGCGTTGTTAAAGGCGAATTCAAACAAGAATTCCATGCCTGTTCCTTTAGAATGGAAGTTAATTCATGAAATTCACTTTATTGCCCATTCTAAATCTACAAAAACCCAAACATACCTAGATTCGCTTCGTTCGACCCGTTTCTTGGAAGATGAAGAAACAGTTCCTTTGGAAGGAACAGGCGTGATTTCTTCTTCTTCCCCCTGAGTTTGTTCCGGGGTTTCTTCTTCATCATCTTCCCCAATTAATTTCTTCTACGTATCTCCTTCTGGAGATTCTAATTGTTGTTCTTCTATGGGGTTTCTTGAATTTGGTCGTTTCAAGGGTTTTGTTGGAGATGAAGTTTTCCATTTTTGAAGTGTTGGTAGTTTTTGATGTTGGAAAAGGAGATTTCGTGAGTTTTTGCCATGATTTGAGAAGATTGAGGTTTTTATGGAGTATCAAGAGGTGTGATGAATTTTCGGCTATGGTGAAGATGAAGAGTTGGAGGAACACGGTTTCAATAATGGTGAATTAAGGAGGAGTTTTGCATGTAATAGTGTTTTGACACGCGGGAAAAAGAAATAAAAAAAATAAAAAGAAAAAAGAAAAGAAAAGATGATAATAAGAATCAAGATTTAATTAAATATGATTCCTTTTGTTTTGGGATTTTTTTGTTTTTTCGGATTTTTATGAGTTTTAATTTTTGAAAGAAAATAAATGCTAAGGAACTTGTGCTATAGGAACAACTAATGCTACATATCAATGTCCTTCATATCATGCATGTTTCTTAACCTTAGGAACAGTAAGGGGAGTATTATGTGACATTTGTGAGTTGTTTAATTCTTTGAATTCATGTTTATGTTTTGAACATTCCAATTTGCAATGGTCTTAGGCAATTAAACACAATTATTTTTAGCACACAAAGTCACTCAAATTGATTCAAACATGGGGGAATGAATAGGAACAATCACTTAATTTTTATTAACCTAACTCAAGCCTTAATTTTTCATATCTATCCTTTGCAAAGGCTTAGTTAGAATCAGCAATCTGATTCTCAGTTTGACAAAATCAAGTTTAATCAAACCTTTTTCAACATTTTCTCTTAAAAAGTGATGTCTGTATGTATATGCTTTACTCTAGAATGATGCACTGGATCTTTAGAAATACTATAGCACTTGTATTTCACAATAAATAGGAACACAATCAAAGTTTATCACATAGTCACTAAGTTGTTGTTTTATCCAAAGCATTTGAGAACAACGCAGCAGCTGCTACATATTCTGCTTCAGCAGTGGATAAAGCAACTGTGTTTTGTTTCTTGGTACTCCAAGAAACTAAACTATGACTAAGGAATTGTGCCATACCTGAGGTGCTTTTCCTATTTACAAGATCTCCAGCATAATCTGCATCTGCATATCCTTTTAGTCGAATGTATCACTTCTTGGATAGTAGAGTCCAAGATCATCTGTTCCTTTAAGATATCTAAGAATTCTCTTACAGCAGTAAGGTGAGACTCCTTTGGATTTGCTTGAAATCTAGCACACAAACCAACACTGAAAGCTATGTCTGGACGACTAGCAGTTAGATACAAAAGTGAACCAATCATTCCTCTATATTTTGTTTGATCAACACTTGTTCCTATGGAGTCTTCATCTAATCTAGTTGAAGTTCCCATAGGAGTGTGATTTATCTTTGAATTTTCGAGGCCATATTTCTTTAATAGTTCCTTTATGTATTTTTGTTGGTGAACAATTATTCCCTTTTCAGTTTGTTTGATTTGTATCCAAGAAAGAAATTTAACTCACCCATCATACTCATTTCAAATTCATTCTCATGAGACTTGAGAATTCTTTGCACAATGTTTCATTAGTAGCTCCGAATATGATGTCATCAACATATATTTGAACAAGCAAAATGTCAGTTCCTTTAGATTTTAGGAACAAGGTTTTATCAACCTTTCCTCTTTTAAAATTGTTTTCTAAAAGGAACTTTGATAATCTCTCATACCATGATCTAGGTGCTTGTTTTAACCCATAAAGAGCTTTATCAAGCTTGTAGACATGATTTGGGAGATTATTATTTTCAAACCAGGGGGTTGTTCAACATATACATCTTCGTTTAGATAGCCATTTAAAAATGCACACTTAACATCCATTTGATATATTTAAATCCCATGTAAGCAGCAAATGCAATTAAAATTCTAATGGCTTCTAATCTAGCTACAGGAGCAAAGGTTTCTTCATAATCTATTCCTTCTTGTTGATTATAACCTTTTACTACAAGTCTAGCTTTGTTCTTACAATGGTTCCATATTCATCTAGTTTGTTTCTAAACACCCATTTAAGCCAATTACTTTTTGTTGTTTAGATGAGGGCTAGATGCCATACCTTGTTTCTTTCAAACTCATTTAATTCAGCTTGCATTGCAGTAATCCAATCAGAGTCAGTTAAGGCTTCTTCATGATTTCTTGGTTCCATCATTGATAGGAACGCATGAAATGCACAAAAGTTCCTTAACTGAGATCTAGTTTGCGTACCTTTGGATATGTCGCTGATTATGAGTTCCATGGATGTGACTTTTGTTGTCTCCAAGGTTTTGGTTGAAACTCTCTTATAGGAAATGTTGTTCCTCATGAGTTCCTTGAGTAGATGAGGAACTCTGCTCAGTTGTTCCTCTTTAGCCTCGGTGGACTCAGTTCCTTCATTTTGAGGAACAGGAAATCTTCGCCTCCTTGAGGAACAGGAACATCATTGATGTTATTATTTTCAAATTCCTCGTTCCTTTCCTCTTTCACTTCTTCTTCTTCTTGTGAATCTGCTTCTTTGTACTTGGTTGTCTAACCCATCTCATAGTCATCAACCTGTATGCTTGGATTTATTTGTCAGATTCATCAAAGATTACGTAATGCTTTCTTCAACACACATAGTTCTCTTTTATATACTCTATAAGCTTTACTATGTGAGGAGTATCCTAAAAATTTGCTTCATCACTCCTTGCATCAAATTTTCAAGATTATCTTTTCCATTATTATGCACATAACATTTGCACCAAATGTTCTAAAATAGGTGATATTTGGTTTCTTTCCAAAATAAAGTTCATAAGGAGTTTTATTAATGATAGGTCTCATCATGGCACGATTAATTATGTGACAAGCAGTATTAACAGCTTCAGCCCAAAAGTTCTTGGAAGTTCACTAGCAATTAACATGGTTCTAGACATTTCCTCCAAAGTTCTATTTTTCCTTTCTACAACACCATTTTGTTGTGGTGTTCTAGGGGCAGAAAAATTATGATCTAGGCCATTATCTCTCTTAATCATCAAATTTATAATTTTCGAATTCTTTGCCATGATCTGATCTAATGTGCATTATTTATGACCACTTAAGTTTTGAACTCTTTTAGCAAAGACAAGGAACTCATCATAGTTTCATCTTTACTAGTGAGAGAAATAACCCAAGAATACCTAGAGTAGTCATCTACAATCACAAGTACATACCTCTTTCCACAGTCTGCTATGAATTCTCATGGGTCCACATAAGTCCATATGAATTAATTCTAATTGTTTAGTGGTACTTACAATCACTAGTGGAAAAAAGCAGAAGGGCTGCGCTGAAAATGGCATGTAGGGCTGCGCTTTTTGACAGCAGCCCTTTCAGTAGCAGCCCTTCACTTTTCAAGTAGGGCTGCGCTAGTAAAGCGCAACCCTTCAAATAAGAAGGGCTGCACGAGTCCTAAAAAGCGCAGCCCTTTTATGAAAGAAGGGATGCGCTTGTTAGAACTAGCACAGCCCATCTTTCATAAAAGGGCAGCCCTTCTATGAAAGAAAGGATGCGCTTTTTGAACTAGCGCAGCCCTTCTAACATAGAAGGGCTGCGCTAGTTCAAACTAGCGCAACCCTTCTTAAATAGAAGGGCTGCGCTAGTTCAAACTAGCGCAACCCTTCTCCTATATTTTTTTTTTTTTAAAAAAAATTTCTGCACCTGCATCCAACAACACAGACCTGCACACACAGCCCCCACCCCCAGCCCCCACCCCCAGCCCCAACCCACCAGCCCACCCCACCAGCCCACCCACTGCCCACCCCCTCCACCAGCCCCCCCACTGCCCACCCCCGCCCCACCCCCTGCCACACCCCTCCACAACCCATCCCCACCCCACTGCCCCCTCCCAGCCCACCCCTGCCACACCCCTACACCCCATCTACAGCCACCCCACCCCCACCCAAAACCTCCCTTGGACAAAAAAAAAGCGCAAATTAAAATACGATAATATATGACAAGTGGAGAAAGGTAATAATTAACTTCATATATATTTAATAATGTAAAAAGTGTACATAGGATTGATAGAAACTTTTACATTCGGGCTAAATCTCATCATATGCAATCATTGGTAATGTGGGACGCCAACTTATCCCGAACTTCATCAATTTCTTCTTTGGTGAAGTTCCTCAAACGTGGTGTGGAATTCGCATAAACCTTGCAAAAAAACCAAGGAATAAACACACTATAAGAATTCATCATTTTACCGTAGTTAGTACTTCTAAAAATGACATATACCTTCCCGAAATTCAATCAAAATCAAATGCAAGCCTAAAAGTCTACACACTAGTTATAATATATCTCATATAATCATGTTCAAAGAGAATTTGGGGTTAAATCACTCCATAAGTACATTTTGGGAGCGAAAAGGCCAAAATAGGCCGGAAATGGCCTTTTCGTTCCCAAAATGCAACCAACAACAAATGAAAGCCTAAGAATCCACATACTAGTTATATTATCCCTCATATAATCATGTTCAAAGAGAATTTGGGGTTAAATCACTTCATAAGTACATTTTGGGAGCGAAAATAGGCCAAAATAGGTCGGAAATGGCCTTTTCGTTCCCGAAATGCAACCAACAACATATGCAAGCCTAAGAATCTACATACTAGTTATATTATGCCTCATATAATCACGTTCAAAGAGAATTTGGGGTTAAATCACTCCATAAGTACATTTTGGGAGCGAAAAGGCCAAAATAGGCCGGAAATGGCCTTTTCGTTCCCAAAATGCAACCAACAACAAATGCAAGCCTAAGAATCCACATACTAGTTATATTATGCCTCATATAATCATGTTCAAAGAGAATTTGGGGTTAAATCACTTCATAAGTACATTTTGGGAGCGAAAAGGCCAAAATAGGCCGGAAATGGCCTTTTCGTTCCCGAAATGCAACCAACAACATATGCAAGCCTAAGAATCTACATACTAGTTATATTATGACTCATATAATCAGGTTCAAAGAGAATTTGAGGTTAAATCACTTCATAACTACATTTTGAGGGCTAAAAGGTCAAAATAGGCCGGAAACGCAACAAACAACAATTGGAAACCTAAAAGTTACATACCTTTCGAAGATCACCAACATCTTTGCAATAGTTGATGATATCGAGCATGAACCTCATGACGTAATACCCACACGCACGTCCACCTTCTTGTACCGGACACTAAAATTCACCAAAGATGCAATAAATGACATGTTAGATGTGTATTATGTGTTTCTATTTTTTGGATGCAAAAAATTACTCATGCTACCTCGACTAAATACCAAACAGGAGGTTTTCCTTGTCGAAGTCCAGATGCACTACGCTTCTTCATCACACTACATCAATAGATTATTATAAGATTAGATGTACATTTAATATTTAATAAGCTAAGTGTGCATATAGTTTCGATTAGGCTACCTATTTAACAATGATTTGACTAGTCAGGACCGTATTGTTCCTTTACGCAAAGAATCAAAGTGGTAGACTTCGTTACGTGACAAACATATTGCAATCAGTGTCCAATGGTTCCTACAACAATAAAAATGTTATTCTTATCGTAGAACAACTAATAGGTCAATTTAATTAATTAAAAAGTGAGTTTAAGAAGCATACGATTCAATGTAAGGAAGAAGAATGATCTTATATCCAATACGAGAACATGCGTTCAAAGAATCCTTGAGATATGCTTTCACCTCCTCTTCATTTTTTATGCAACTGTTATCTCGTACAAAGCTTGGACATAATCAACCAAACATTGGCTGACTAGATTGCCTCAAATCATTATATAATAGCCTGAATACTACTTAATTAAGGCATATATGTATATTTATTAATTTAAATATACTAATAAAGTATTACCTAATGAATGTTTGTATCATGGAAACATTCAACTCGTCCCCAAGTAAGAATTCTTTGATATCAACCTTACAAATGAAGGTCGATGTTTCCTCAATGTAGTGGAATTGGTGGTCCGACAACTTAATCTCAATCATTGCTTCATCGTCTGCATCGCTAACGCACTCATGTAGCCAGAAGCACGGTTGAGTAAGGCCTTGCACCACCTCCATATCTGTAATGAGTGGAGACTTTGCCGTAGAAACATTTACTTGGGCACGTCGGCCTCCCTGAGGTGAACCTACCTTCTTTCCCTTCCTGTCGGCCTCCCCGAACCATAGCAATTAGTTAAATTAAAAGATATTACTGACAATCATGTATAGGAACTATAAAGAAAACTATATATGTATATAACTTATGTTAGACATTGTACCTGATCTGATAACCGTACCAATGCATGCGGCCATAGAATATAACTGCCAAGGGCATCACACAATAACTGTACACCAACTCCTGCATTCGGCAGCGGAAGAGGAAATGCTTCGAAACCGGGCACAATGTTTGAAACGCTGACCACATAGTGAATATCAGCGACTGGCTGGTTGTGCAATCGTACCCGGTCCCTAGGGGGCTGTACAGATCCATATACCACGATAATGAAACTACCATGACCATCTCCTTGATTTAGTAGCTCACATGGTGTCTCTACCTTTTTAAAAAAATCTATTCATAGTTAGTCTATGAAACAACATATTTAAGAACAATAGTTGTGATATTAAATGATTACCATGAACTCCGGATATGGATGAGGCTGCGTAGGAACAGGCTGCGTAGGAACACCGCCCTGCGTGATAGCACCAAAAGTCGGTAAGCCCATCTGCGCCAAAATGGCGTTGAAATTCTGAGTCATCTCCGCTCTGAGCTCCTCACGAAGCTCGGCTTTCATAGCCTCCACATCTATGGCAGCTGCTGAATTGACACTAGAGGCACTGGATCTTGACGTAGAGGTGTATTGATCACCATACACCTTTCTCACCCCGAGGCGGACACCTCCTACGCCCCTCACACGTCCATACTGGTCCCGTCCTAGAGTCTCGTGTAAGGCATCAACTTCTCCTCTAGGAGTGAACTCACCAGTTACCTCCTTTTCCTTCAAGCCAATCTGCATAAGGATAAGAGAGAAATACTCGTGAGCGCACAAGTTATATTATTATGTATACCTTATCAAAAACTTATAATATGTACTTACAATGGCATTAGCTATCTGTTTTGTTGCGGGATCAGGTATGACTCTCTGTCCCTTTGCATTGACCCCATGCATGGAACACCACCAATCGAGCGCTCTATCTGGTTGCCGCTGTGTAACTGTCGTCGTAGAGCTAGTGCCCGATGTCGTGGTCGACGCAATTGTGGGGTAATGGTTGTACATCCACGATTCTCTCGCCTGACTATACGACTGAGCACCCAGATGGTGATAGTGCTTCCTAGCTTTTGCATTCGCGCTATTTTTAGAACCATATGCCTGAAACATACAAATATAAACAAAGGTTAGATATGATGTTATACAATAATATTGGATCTAAAAGTATTTAATCTTAGCTAGTAAAAAATTTTTACAACAGCTTCTGGGGTTGTTTTTTGTTTGACAAATGCATACCACTCCTCAGCTGTGATATGCGTCCATATCTGATATGGAAGCTTGGAGGGCTCCTCAAATGATGTGCCCTGTGAAGCCTCAGAAGGTGTTGCTTCCCCGTCGTAGATCTTCTTCTTCTTTGTTCCCCCGGCTTTTCTCCTCTTCGTGATCCACCCCGACACTAGCTTGGCCTTGAAGTCTCGGAACCTCTAGGCAACCGCGGATAGAAACAAATCCTTCTTCGCTTCATCATTTGGAATATGGAATTGATTCTACAAAGAACGCATTTCACAAATTAATAAATATTACATAGTATATTTAACTAAAAGTGTTAAGATTCTAAACGTAATTGTACGCGAATCTTACCATAGTATCTTCCCAAATCATCTTCTTCAAAGTCTCGGGACTTCTTTCCATGAGTGGAGAATGGAGAGCTTATGCATGCAAATCCCAATTTGCATGGCATAATTTTGACGCCATTTTCCACAAGGTTGCCCCAAATGATCGTAATCCAAAGTCATTAGGGTGTGTTTCTCTAGTGACTTTGTAGGTTCCCTTCCTTTCCTCTTTTTCGTGTCCAAGTTCTTACTTGGCTTTTGTAAACCTTTTTCTTCACGGCGAGCGATAACCACTTGCCGCTGTTCCTTTCTCTGATCGTAACACTCATCCTCGGTAGTGTGTTCCGCACTCGTATCCGTATGCACCTCCGCCATGTCCCTAAAATTGTACAAAAACAAACGCATTAAAAAAAACTAAACATTTACGGCGGGAGGGGGTGGTGTAGTGGGGATGGGGTGGTGCAGTGGGGAGGGGGCAACAATGGGGAGGGGGGCTGTAGTGGGAAGGGGGCAGCGGGGAAGGGGGGGCAGCAGGGGGAGGGGAAGGGGTGGGGAGGGGGGCTGCAGTGGGAGGGGGTGTGCAGGGGATGGGGCAGCAGGGGGTGGGGGGGGGGGGCCGCAGGGGTGGGGAGGGGGCAGCAGAGGGTGGGGGAGGGGGCAGCAGAGGGAGGGGAGGGGGCTGAAGTGGGGAGGGGAGGGCAGCAAGCAGGGGTGGGGAGGGCAGCAGTGGGGAGGGGTGTGCAGGGAGGAGGCAACAGGGGGTGGGGGAGGGGGCAGCAGAGGGTGGGGAGGGGGAAGCAAAGGGAGGGGAGGGGCAGCAGGGGGTGGGGAGGGGGCAAGCAGAGGTGGGGAGGGCAGCAGAGGGAGGGGAGGGGCTGCAGTGGGAGGGGAGGGCAGCAGGCAGGGGTGGGGGAGGGGGCAGCAGCAGTGGGGAGGCAGCAGTAGGGGGTGGGGGGGGGCAGCAGCAGTAGGGGGAGGGGAGGGCAGCAGTATGGGGTGGGGGAGGGGGCAGCAGTAGGGTGGGGAGGAGGCAGCAGCAGTAGGAGAGGGGAGGGCAGCAGCAGTAGGGGATGGGAGGCAGCAGTAGGGGGTGGGGGAGGGTGCAGCAGCAGTTGGGGAGGGGGAGGGGCAGCAGCAGAGTGGGGAGGGGAGGCAGCAGTAGGGGTGGGGGAGGGGGCTGCAGCAGTAGGGAGGGGGGAGGCAGCAGTAGGGGGAGGGGGCAGCAGCAAGCAGGGAAGGGGGCAGCACGAGCAGGGGGAAATGGCCTTTTGGGAGCGAAAAGGCCGAAATAGGCCGGAAATGGCCTTTTCGTTCTCGAAATGCAACCAACAATAAATTAACGCCTAAACCTCTACATACTAGTTACATTATAGATCATATGATCATGTTCAAAGAAAATTTGGGGTCAAATCACTCGATAAGTACAATTTGGGAGCGAAAAGGCCAAAATAGGCCGGAAATGGCCTTTTCGTTTCCGAAATGCAACCAACAACAAATTAAAGCCTAAAACTCTACATACTAGTTACATTATATATCATATAATCATGTTCAAAGAAAATTTGGGGTTAAATCACTTGATAAGTACGATTTGGGAGCGAAAAGGCCAAAATAGGCCGAAATAGGCCGGAAATGGCCTTTTCGTTCCCGAAATGCAACCAACAACAAATTAAAGCCTAAAATCTACATACTAGTTACATTATACATCATATAATCATGTTCAAAGAAAATTTGGGGTTAAATCACTCGATAAGTACGATTTGGGAGCGAAAAGGCCAAATAGGCCAAATAGGCCGGAAATGGCCTTTTCGTTCCCGAAATGCAACCAACAACAAATTAAAGCCTAAAATCTACACTACTAGTTACATTATACATCATATAATCATGTTCAAAGAAAATTTGGGGTTAAATCACTCGATAAGTACGATTTGGGAGCGAAAAGGCCAAAATAGCCGAAATGGAGAAATTACACACCTGAGTTTATGTCTCATGATTTATTGACTTCCGCCGTTTCTAGGATCCTCAAGTACATTATCCCTTCCGTGTGATCTACACGCATATAGTTCTCCGACATTTACATCATCTTCCACAAATTTCAGGATAGGTAAAAGGGGGAGGTCCTCAAATGCATCATATTCTTCCTCATTATCAACATCACCAATACCGAGGATACTCCTTTTACCAGGTACAACAATTGACCACTTATGATCAGCAGGATCAGTTACAAAAAATACTTGCTTGACTTGTGATGCAATTACAAATGGCTCCTCAGTTTCACGTAGACGACTAAGGTCAACAAGAGTGAAACCGCAAGGATCATCGTTTCTTACACAACGTCGATTATTGTCAACCCACGTGCAACACAAGAGGCAAATATTAAAAGTACAGTAGTCCAGCTCCCATATTTCTTGTATTCGCCCATAATAGTTGCTTTCAGCATGTACAGCGACTTATCTTTCGAGCTTGCATATTGTGTAGACGACGCCACAAGTGAAACACCACTATTTTGTTGTCGTTGATCTTGACGTTCAGTCCAAAACGTATACCCATTAATATCATAACCCTCATAAGAGCGTACAGCTTCACGAGGACCAAATGCTAACCACTTGACTGTTTCAGGAACACTTTCATCCAAATCATTGAGTACTCGTTTATGAAACCAATCAATGAAAGTCTTGTTATGCATTTGCGTCAATGCCCTCACTCCTTTTCCAGGATTGCTAACACGTAATTCCTCCATATGTTCACTTAAATAAGGATGGACATCTGGTACGTGATGCAATACAAATAAGTGAGCTTGTTTACGCTTTTCTACGGAAGGTGTGATCAATTTTGAACCAATTGTACCCTTGCCCTCAAGTCTGCCCTCGTGTCGGGATGTCGGAAGTCCAACAGGATCAACACTAGCAAAATACTCAGCCACAAAATTACTGATCTCTTCACCCACAATCCCTTGAATTATACTACCTTCTGGTTGTGCAGGATTCCGAACTTTATCCTTCAAAGTTCCCATATATCTCTCAAAAGGATAGCACCACCTCAAAAACACAGGACCACAAGCTTAATTTCTCGAACTAGATGGACAATGAGATGGACCATAATGTCAAAGAATGCGGGGGGGGGGGGAATACATCTCAAATTTGCATAGAGTTTCAACTACTCTGGACTGCAAGGAATCGAGGGTCGACGGGTCTAGGACTTTGCTGCAGATTGAATGAAAAAATGAACACAGTTCTGTAATGGTGTGCCTCACATGCTTTGGAAGTATCCCACGAATTGCAATCGGTAAGAATACTTGCATCATGACATGACAATCGTGCGATTTCATACTCGATAACTTCAACTCACCATTTAAGGTAACAAAGCGCTTCATATTCGATGAGTAGCCAGTAGGGACCTTAATGCCATACAATGACTCGCAAAAAATCCGTTTCTCTGCACGCGACATCGTGTAGCAAGCTGGTGGCAAATAATTCTTCTCCGAATCCTCCACCTTTTTACTTTTCTGAGTTTCATCATCAACCCTTTCCTCCCCTCTTTTCTTCTTCCTTCCGTCCCTTTTCTGAGCCCACAACTCTGGTCGAATCCCCTCTTTTTCCAAGTAAAGTCGTGACGCCTTAACATCTTTTGTCTTGCCCGGAATATTCATAAGTGTCGCGATAATAGCTTCACAAACATTCTTCTCTATGTGCATGACATCCAAACAATGTCTGACCTTTAGATCTTTCCAATATGGGAGTTTCCAAAAAATGGACTGTTTTTTCCATAATCCTGTAGGTTATCAACCTCACTAGCAGGTTTACCAAAGACTGTTTCAATGCCCTTCACCTGATTATAAACTTCAGTACCAGTTAATGGTCTATGAGCAACTTCTTCTTCAACCGTCCCATCGAATGCCTTCTTCTTAAACCGATAGGGATGGTCGCGGCTGAGGAGCCTTCGTGTGCGCATATACACATGTTTGCAGCCCTTAAGGTGTGTAGATTTTGATATGATTATTAAACTATGAAGTCTAATAATCTAAGTTTTACTTCCAAGATTTTTCGAACCAATAAGTAACACTCGAACCAGGATATGAATTTAATCAAGAACACTCCTGAACCTTGATTAAAGACTCTAAACACCCTTAAAATCACTCCTGAAATTAAGTTGTTTAACACTAAGAACTAATCACTCCTGAAAAGTTATTAATGGTTTTCAATTGTAAGCATACAAGCACACGATCAAAGAATAAGTTTAAACACAAAAATCAATCTAAGTTTATTGAAAGAAAACGCCTCCCCTTATATAGGGTACAAGCTATCTTACTTCAACTAGGAAAACATAAAGAAGTTATCCTACTCCTACTCTGATTAAGACTCCTAATTAGACTCCTAAAGATAACATGTACAAGTCACATGTTTATCTTTTTAACAACTTTACTACTTAATTATAAAACAATAAAGATAAACATAGCAATCCTATTTCTACTAGGATTCTATGTAGCAAGCAAGAAGTAATCCTAACAGGACTAGGACTCCTCTTTACTTCCCTTCCACACGCCAATGCTAATCCTAATTAGATTAGGTTCTTCTTTACCTCCTTTCCACACGCCTATGCTAATCCTAATTAGATTAGGATTCCTCTTCATCTAGCATCCATGTTAGCACACAAGCTAAGACTTGATTTTGTTCTTGTTTTGGAACCCTAAAGTCTCCATGGTCAAGTCAATAGGCTCATGGTCAACCAATGCCTTGCATCCATATCATTCTCCCCCTCCACAAAAGAATTTGCCCTCAAATTCTCATCATCATAGTAAGGAGATAAATCACCCACATTGAAAGTAGCACTTACATTTCCATACTCATCTGGTAAATCAATCTTGTAAGCACTATCTCCAATGACTCCAACAACCTCAAATGTCCATCAGCTCGAGGCATAAGCTTGTTTTTCCTTTTATTAGGAAACCTTTCTTTCCTTAAGTGTATCCAAACAAGATCACCAACCTTAAACCTAGGTTGTTTGCGCCTCTTATTTGCCCTTGTCTTGTATTGGATGTTCATCTTTTCAATCCTTGCTTTCACTTCTCACAAGTTTTGTTGAATGCTTCCAATCTCTTCTTTGCATCCATGTGTATCTCATGTTTAGGCATTGCAACAAAATCAATAGGAAGTCCTTGTGGTAACTCCTCCGGAAAAACATCTTTGGATTCATGCATCAAAGTTTCTAGTTGATCATTGTTATGTACCTTAATACTTGGATTTATCTGCTTCACAACCAAAGCATAAGCATAACCTTCTTCCTCTACTTCATGCTCGAATTCTTTTGCATTTAGAAAGTAATTTGGTGCTTTAGGTGGTTGTTTAGGCGCCACTGAGTAGGGTTTAGAGGACGTAATCTGACCCTTTTTGAACCAACTAATACAGAATATACATTAGTGTCCCCTTCATGAATAACCTTCCTATCAAATTGCCATGGTCTTCCAAGTAGAAGATGGCATGCACTCATAGGTAAAACATCACACCATAAATCATCCTTATAGCTTCCAATAGAGAATGATATCAGTGCTTGTTTCTTCACTCTCATTCCAGTGCTATCATCTAACCAACTCAATTTGTAGGGTTTAGGGTGTGCCCTTGTGATTAGATTGAGTTTAGACACCACATGATCTGCAATAACATTAGTGCAAGAGCCACTATCTATTATAACATTACAAGTATACTCACCTACTTTGCATCTAGTATGGAAAAGATTCTCCCTTTGTGCCATGTTAGGTGTGTGATCCATGTGTAAGGGCGCCTAATGACTCCAAGAAGTCTTGAATCATCTTCTGCAAAAGCATCCTCTTCTTCATCATTTTCCCCCTTGCTTTGCTCCTCTTCAGGGATGAATTCATACCTCTCTTCGTCTTTTTGCAAGTCTAAGTATTGCCTCATTGTAAGAGCTTTTTTGTAGGACAATTACTTGCTATGTGTCCTCTCCCTTGACACTTAAAACACTTTCTCAATTCTTCAAATTTCTCCTTAGGTACGGCTACCTTAGTTTTCTCCATGTTACTGTCTTCCTTAGGTGGAAAACTAGGCTTAGGGTTTTCGGACCATTCAGTATAGGAAGTAGTAGCTTTATCTTTTGATTAGGATCATACCTAGGTGTATATGCTCCTTTAGGTTTCTCCTCCATGTCATGTTCTTCAAACTTCATAGCTAGCTTGGTTACTTCCTCAAAAGTGTGGTAGGAAGAAACTTTAACTCTCTTAGCTATGCTTCTATTCAATCCTTTAATGTATCTTGCTATCTTATGCTTATCTTTCTCCACTATATCACATATGAGAGCTAGTTTTTCGAACTCCATAGTGTAATCATGTACACTTTGGCTACCTTGGCTCATTGATGTAAGCTTTATGAATTGCCTTTTTCATAATCATCTGGCAAAAACTTATCTTTGAGCTTTCCTTTTAGTTTCTCCCAACTACATAGCTTAGGTTTTTTTCTTTGCTCTTTGTGCATGTAAGCCTTCAAGCCAAATCCCAGCATACTTTGTGTGTCTTATGGCAGCAACTTTGAATGTTTTTCGATCATCAAAGCCCCTATACTCACTTATCTTCTCTAGTTGGGGATCCACTCTAGTAAATCCTCAGGTTTGCCCTCACCTGTGTAATCTTCCAGCTTTAACCCTTTATCATCTGGGTATGAGGATCTTGGTGGTGTGATTCAGCTTCACCCCTCATCTTCTGAGTGTGCGCCTATGTATGACACACTATTGGGGTTTAGCCTCTTCTTGATGATGTCTGCCATAGCATCTACTTGTGCATCCTTTTTGTTGATGTGTAAGGTTATGGAATCTAGGGTGCACTTATCTCTTTTATGGCCTTAGCTAGGTCAATTGAGTCGGACATGGTTAAAGATTTGATCTTTGATACTCCCCCTAGTAGGCAAAAATTTTCACCCTTCAAAGGATGTATAACCTTTGCTCTTGATACCACTTGATATGATTATTAAACTATGAAGTCTAATAATCTAAGTTTTACTTCCAAGATTTTTCGAACCAATAAGTAACACTCGAACCAGGATATGAATTTAATCAAGAACACTCCTGAACCTTGATTAAAGACTCTAAACACCCTTAAAATACTCCTGAAATTAAGTTGTTTAACACTAAGAACTAATCACTCCTGAAAAGTTATTAATGGTTTTCAATTGTAAGCATACAAGCACACAATCAAAGAATAAGTTTAAACACAAAAATCGATCTAAGTTTATTGAAAGAAAACGCCTCCCTTATATAGGGTACAAGCTATCCTACTTCAACTAGGAAAACATAAAGAAGTTATCCTACTCCTACTCTGATTAAGACTCCTAATTAGACTCCTAAAGATAACATGTACAAGTCACATGTTTATCTTTTTAACAACTTTACTACTTAATTATAAAACAATAAAGATAAACATAGCAATCCTATTTCTACTAGGATTCTATGTAGCAAGCAAGAAGTAATCCTAACAGGACTAGGACTCCTCTTTACTTCCCTTCCACACGCCAATGCTAATCCTAATTAGATTAGGATTCTTCTTTACCTCCTTTCCACACGCCTATGCTAATCCTAATTAGATTAGAATTCCTCTTCATCTAGCATCCATGTTAGCACACAAGCTAAGACTTGATTTTTGTTCTTGTTTTGGAACCCTAAAGTCTCCATGGTCAAGTCAATAGGCTCATGGTCAACCAATGCCTTTGCATCCATATCATTCTCCCCTCCACAAAAGAATTTGCCCTCAAATTCTCATCATCATAGTAAGGAGATAGATCACCCACATTGAAAGTAGCACTTACATTTCCATACTCATCTGGTAAATCAATTTTGTAAGCACTATCTCCAATGACTCCAACAACCTCAAATGGTCCATCAGCTCGAGGCATAAGCTTGTTTTTCCTTTATTAGGAAACCTTTCTTTCCTTAAGTGTATCCAAACAAGATCACCAACCTTAAACCTAGGTTGTTTGCGCCTCTTATTTGCCCTTGTCTTGTATTGGATGTTCATCTTTTCAATCCTTGCTTTAACTTGCTCACAAGTTTTGTTGAATGCTTCCAATCTCTTCTTTGCATCCATGTGTATCTCATGTTTAGGCATTGCAACAAAATCAATAGGAAGTCCTTG
The DNA here is from genome assembly GCF_026745355.1 of Beta vulgaris subsp. vulgaris. Taxonomy (NCBI): domain Eukaryota; kingdom Viridiplantae; phylum Streptophyta; class Magnoliopsida; order Caryophyllales; family Amaranthaceae; genus Beta; species Beta vulgaris. The sequence goes on from NC_079209.1 coordinate 33,286,241, forward strand.
TGGTAACTCCTCCGGAAAAACATCTTTGGATTCATGCATCAAAGTTTCTAGTTGATCATTGTTATGTACCTTAATACTTGGATTTATCTGCTTCACAACCAAAGCATAAGCATAACCTTCTTCCTCTACTTCATGCTCGAATTCTTTTGCATTTAGAAAGTAATTTGGTGCTTTAGGTGGTTGTTTAGGCGCCACTTGAGTAGGGTTTAGAGGACGTAATCTGACCCTTTTTGAACCAACTAATACAGAATATACATTAGTGTCCCTTCATGAATAACCTTCCTATCAAATTGCCATGGTCTTCCAAGTAGAAGATGGCATGCACTCATAGGTAAAACATCACACCATAAATCATCCTTATAGCTTCCAATAGAGAATGATATCAGTGCTTGTTTCTTCACTCTCATTCCAGTGCTATCATCTAACCAACTCAATTTGTAGGGTTTAGGGTGTGCCCTTGTGATTAGATTGAGTTTAGACACCACATGATCTGCAATAACATTAGTGCAAGAGCCACTATCTATTATAACATTACAAGTATACTCACCTACTTTGCATCTAGTATGGAAAAGATTCTCCCTTTGTGCCATGTTAGGTGTGTGATCCATGTGTAAGGTGCGCCTAATGACTCCAAGAAGTCTTGAATCATCTTCTGCAAAAGCATCCTCTTCTTCATCATTTTCCCCTTGCTTTGCTCCTCTTCAGGGATGAATTCATACCTCTCTTCGTCTTTTTGCAAGTCTAAGTATTGCCTCATTGTAAGAGCTTTTTTTGTAGGACAATTACTTGCTATGTGTCCTCTCCCTTGACACTTAAAACACTTTCTCAATTCTTCAAATTTCTCCTTAGGTACGGCTACCTTAGTTTTCTCCATGTTACTGTCTTCCTTAGGTGGAAAACTAGGCTTAGGGTTTTCGGACCATTCAGTATAGGAAGTAGTAGCTTTACCTTTTGAGTTAGGATCATACCTAGGTGTATATGCTCCTTTAGGTTTCTCCTCCATGTCATGTTCTTCAAACTTCATAGCTAGCTTGGTTACTTCCTCAAAAGTGTGGTAGGAAGAAACTTCAACTCTCTTAGCTTATGCTTCTATTCAATCCTTTAATGTATCTTGCTATCTTATGCTTATCTTTCTCCACTATATCACATATGAGAGCTAGTTTTTCGAACTCCATAGTGTAATCATGTACACTTTGGCTACCTTGGCTCATTGATGTAAGCTTTATGAATTGCCTTTGTTCATAATCATCTGGCAAAAACTTATCTTTGAGCTTTCCTTTTAGTTTCTCCCAACTACATAGCTTAGGTTTGTTTTTCTTTGCTCTTTGTGCATGTAAGCCTTCAAGCCAAATCCCAGCATACTTTGTGAGTCTTATGGCAGCAACTTTGAATTTTTTCGATCATCAAACCCCTATACTCACTTATCTTCTCTAGTTGGCGGATCCACTCTAGTAAATCCTCAGGTTTGCCCTCACCTGTGTAATCTTCCAGCTTTAACCCTTTATCATCTGGGTATGAGGATCTTGGTGGGTGTGATTCAGCTTCATCCCTCTCATCTTCTGAGTGTGCGCCTATGTATGACACACTATTGGGGTTTAGCCTCTTCTTGATGATGTCTGCCATAGCATCTACTTGTGCATCCTTTTTGTTGATGTGTAAGGTTATGGAATCTAGGCGTGCACTTATCTCTTTTATGGCCTTAGCTAGGTCAATTGAGTCGGACATGGTTAAAGATTGGATCTTTGATACTCCCCCTAGTAGGCAAAAATTTTCGGCCCTTCAAAGGATGTATAACCTTTGCTCTTGATACCACTTGATATGATTATTAAACTATGAAGTCTAATAATCTAAGTTTTACTTCCAAGATTTTTCGAACCAATAAGTAACACTCGAACCAGGATATGAATTTAATCAAGAACACTCCTGAACCTTGATTAAAGACTCTAAACACCCTTAAAATCACTCCTGAAATTAAGTTGTTTAACACTAAGAACTAATCACTCCTGAAAAGTTATTAATGGTTTTCAATTGTAAGCATACAAGCACACAATCAAAGAATAAGTTTAAACACAAAAATCGATCTAAGTTTATTGAAAGAAAACGCCTCCCCTTATATAGGGTACAAGCTATCCTACTTCAACTAGGAAAACATAAAGAAGTTATCCTACTCCTACTCTGATTAAGACTCCTAATTAGACTCCTAAAGATAACATGTACAAGTCACATGTTTATCTTTTTAACAACTTTACTACTTAATTAAAAACAATAAAGATAAACATAGCAATCCTATTTCTACTAGGATTCTATGTAGCAAGCAAGAAGTAATCCTAACAGGACTAGGACTCCTCTTTACTTCCCTTCCACACGCCAATGCTAATCCTAATTAGATTAGGATTCTTCTTTACCTCCTTTCCACACGCCTATGCTAATCCTAATTAGATTAGGATTCCTCTTCATCTAGCATCCATGTTAGCACACAAGCTAAGACTTGATTTTTGTTCTTGTTTTGGAACCCTAAAGTCTCCATGGTCAAGTCAATAGGCTCATGGTCAACCAATGCCTTTGCATCCATATCATTCTCCCCCTCCACAAAAGAATTTGCCCTCAAATTCTCATCATCATAGTAAGGAGATAGATCACCCACATTGAAAGTAGCACTTACATTTCCATACTCATCTGGTAAATCAATTTTGTAAGCACTATCTCCAATGACTCCAACAACCTCAAATGGTCCATCAGCTCGAGGCATAAGCTTGTTTTTCCTTTTATTAGGAAACCTTTCTTTCCTTAAGTGTATCCAAACAAGATCACCAACCTTAAACCTAGGTTGTTTGCGCCTCTTATTTGCCCTTGTCTTGTATTGGATGTTCATCTTTTCAATCCTTGCTTTAACTTGCTCACAAGTTTTGTTGAATGCTTCCAATCTCTTCTTTGCATCCATGTGTATCTCATGTTTAGGCATTGCAACAAAATCAATAGGAAGTCCTTGTGGTAACTCCTCCGGAAAAACATCTTTGGATTCATGCATCAAAGTTTCTAGTTGATCATTGTTATGTACCTTAATACTTGGATTTATCTGCTTCACAACCAAAGCATAAGCATAACCTTCTTCCTCTACTTCATGCTCGAATTCTTTTGCATTTAGAAAGTAATTTGGTGCTTTAGGTGGTTGTTTAGGCGCCACTTGAGTAGGGTTTAGAGGACGTAATCTGACCCTTTTTGAACCAACTAATACAGAATATACATTAGTGTCCCCTTCATGAATAACCTTCCTATCAAATTGCCATGGTCTTCCAAGTAGAAGATGGCATGCACTCATAGGTAAAACATCACACCATAAATCATCCTTATAGCTTCCAATAGAGAATGATATCAGTGCTTGTTTCTTCACTCTCATTCCAGTGCTATCATCTAACCAACTCAATTTGTAGGGTTTAGGGTGTGCCCTTGTGATTAGATTGAGTTTAGACACCACATGATCTGCAATAACATTAGTGCAAGAGCCACTATCTATTATAACATTACAAGTATACTCACCTACTTTGCATCTAGTATGGAAAAGATTCTCCCTTTGTGCCATGTTAGGTGTGTGATCCATGTGTAAGGTGCGCCTAATGACTCCAAGAAGTCTTGAATCATCTTCTGCAAAAGCATCCTCTTCTTCATCATTTTCCCCCTTGCTTTGCTCCTCTTCAGGGATGAATTCATACCTCTCTTCGTCTTTTTGCAAGTCTAAGTATTGCCTCATTGTAAGAGCTTTTTTTGTAGGACAATTACTTGCTATGTGTCCTCTCCCTTGACACTTAAAACACTTTCTCAATTCTTCAAATTTCTCCTTAGGTACGGCTACCTTAGTTTTCTCCATGTTACTGTCTTCCTTAGGTGGAAAACTAGGCTTAGGGTTTTCGGACCATTCAGTATAGGAAGTAGTAGCTTTACCTTTTGAGTTAGGATCATACCTAGGTGTATATGCTCCTTTAGGTTTCTCCTCCATGTCATGTTCTTCAAACTTCATAGCTAGCTTGGTTACTTCCTCAAAAGTGTGGTAGGAAGAAACTTCAACTCTCTTAGCTATGCTTCTATTCAATCCTTTAATGTATCTTGCTATCTTATGCTTATCTTTCTCACTATATCACATATGAGAGCTAGTTTTTCGAACTCCATAGTGTAATCATGTACACTTTGGCTACCTTGGCTCATTGATGTAAGCTTTATGAATTGCCTTTGTTCATAATCATCTGGCAAAAACTTATCTTTGAGCTTTCCTTTTAGTTTCTCCCAACTACATAGCTTAGGTTGGTTTTTCTTTGCTCTTTGTGCATGTAAGCCTTCAAGCCAAATCCCAGCATACTTTGTGAGTCTTATGGCAGCAACTTTGAATGTTTTTCGATCATCAAAGCCCCTATACTCACTTATCTTCTCTAGTTGGCGGATCCACTCTAGTAAATCCTCAGGTTTGCCCTCACCTGTGTAATCTTCCAGCTTTAACCCTTTATCATCTGGGTATGAGGATCTTGGTGGGTGTGATTCAGCTTCATCCCTCTCATCTTCTGAGTGTGCGCCTATGTATGACACACTATTGGGGTTTAGCCTCTTCTTGATGATGTCTGCCATAGCATCTACTTGTGCATCCTTTTTGTTGATGTGTAAGGTTATGGAATCTAGGCGTGCACTTATCTCTTTTATGGCCTTAGCTAGGTCAATTGAGTCGGACATGGTTAAAGATTGGATCTTTGATACTCCCCCTAGTAGGCAAAAATTTTCATCCCTTCAAAGGATGTATAACCTTTGCTCTTGATACCACTTGATATGATTATTAAACTATGAAGTCTAATAATCTAAGTTTTACTTCCAAGATTTTTCGAACCAATAAGTAACACTCGAACCAGGATATGAATTTAATCAAGAACACTCCTGAACCTTGATTAAAGACTCTAAACACCCTTAAAATAACTCCTGAAATTAAGTTGTTTAACACTAAGAACTAATCACTCCTGAAAAGTTATTAATGGTTTTCAATTGTAAGCATACAAGCACACAATCAAAGAATAAGTTTAAACACAAAAATCGATCTAAGTTTATTGAAAGAAAACGCCTCCCCTTATATAGGGTACAAGCTATCCTACTTCAACTAGGAAAACATAAAGAAGTTATCCTACTCCTACTCTGATTAAGACTCCTAATTAGACTCCTAAAGATAACATGTACAAGTCACATGTTTATCTTTTTAACAACTTTACTACTTAATTATAAAACAATAAAGATAAACATAGCAATCCTATTTCTACTAGGATTCTATGTAGCAAGCAAGAAGTAATCCTAACAGGACTAGGACTCCTCTTTACTTCCCTTCCACACGCCAATGCTAATCCTAATTAGATTAGGATTCTTCTTTACCTCCTTTCCACACGCCTATGCTAATCCTAATTAGATTAGGATTCCTCTTCATCTAGCATCCATGTTAGCACACAAGCTAAGACTTGATTTTTGTTCTTGTTTTGGAACCCTAAAGTCTCCATGGTCAAGTCAATAGGCTCATGGTCAACCAATGCCTTTGCATCCATATCATTCTCCCCCTCCACAAAAGAATTTGCCCTCAAATTCTCATCATCATAGTAAGGAGATAGATCACCCACATTGAAAGTAGCACTTACATTTCCATACTCATCTGGTAAATCAATTTTGTAAGCACTATCTCCAATGACTCCAACAACCTCAAATGGTCCATCAGCTCGAGGCATAAGCTTGTTTTTCCTTTTATTAGGAAACCTTTCTTTCCTTAAGTGTATCCAAACAAGATCACCAACCTTAAACCTAGGTTGTTTGCGCCTCTTATTTGCCCTTGTCTTGTATTGGATGTTCATCTTTTCAATCCTTGCTTTAACTTGCTCACAAGTTTTGTTGAATGCTTCCAATCTCTTCTTTGCATCCATGTGTATCTCATGTTTAGGCATTGCAACAAAATCAATAGGAAGTCCTTGTGGCAACTCCTCCGGAAAAACATCTTTGGATTCATGCATCAAAGTTTCTAGTTGATCATTGTTATGTACCTTAATACTTGGATTTATCTGCTTCACAACCAAAGCATAAGCATAACCTTCTTCCTCTACTTCATGCTCGAATTCTTTTGCATTTAGAAAGTAATTTGGTGCTTTAGGTGGTTGTTTAGGCGCCACTTGAGTAGGTTTAGAGGACGTAATCTGACCCTTTTTGAACCAACTAATACAGAATATACATTAGTGTCCCTTCATGAATAACCTTCCTATCAAATTGCCATGGTCTTCCAAGTAGAAGATGGCATGCACTCATAGGTAAAACATCACACCATAAATCATCCTTATAGCTTCCAATAGAGAATGATATCAGTGCTTGTTTCTTCACTCTCATTCCAGTGCTATCATCTAACCAACTCAATTTGTAGGGTTTAGGGTGTGCCCTTGTGATTAGATTGAGTTTAGACACCACATGATCTGCAATAACATTAGTGCAAGAGCCACTATATATTATAACATTACAAGTATACTCACCTACTTTGCATCTAGTATGGAAAAGATTCTCCCTTTGTGCCATGTTAGGTGTGTGATCCATGTGTAAGGTGCGCCTAATGACTCCAAGAAGTCTTGAATCATCTTCTGCAAAAGCATCCTCTTCTTCATCATTTTCCCCCTTGCTTTGCTCCTCTTCAGGGATGAATTCATACCTCTCTTCGTCTTTTTGCAAGTCTAAGTATTGCCTCATTGTAAGAGCTTTTTTTGTAGGACAATTACTTGCTATGTGTCCTCTCCCTTGACACTTAAAACACTTTCTCAATTCTTCAAATTTCTCCTTAGGTACGGCTACCTTAGTTTTCTCCATGTTACTGTCTTCCTTAGGTGGAAAACTAGGCTTAGGGTTTTCGGACCATTCAGTATAGGAAGTAGTAGCTTTACCTTTTGAGTTAGGATCATACCTAGGTGTATATGCTCCTTTAGGTTTCTCCTCCATGTCATGTTCTTCAAACTTCATAGCTAGCTTGGTTACTTCCTCAAAAGTGTGGTAGGAAGAAACTTCAACTCTCTTAGCTATGCTTCTATTCAATCCTTTAATGTATCTTGCTATCTTATGCTTATCTTTCTCCACTATATCACATATGAGAGCTAGTTTTTCGAACTCCATAGTGTAATCATGTACACTTTGGCTACCTTGGCTCATTGATGTAAGCTTTATGAATTGCCTTTGTTCATAATCATCTGGCAAAAACTTATCTTTGAGCTTTCCTTTTAGTTTCTCCCAACTACATAGCTTAGGTTTGTTTTTCTTTGCTCTTTGTGCATGTAAGCCTTCAAGCCAAATCCCAGCATACTTTGTGAGTCTTATGGCAGCAACTTTGAATGTTTTTCGATCATCAAAGCCCCTATACTCACTTATCTTCTCTAGTTGGCGGATCCACTCTAGTAAATCCTCAGGTTTGCCCTCACCTGTGTAATCTTCCAGCTTTAACCCTTTATCATCTGGGTATGAGGATCTTGGTGGGTGTGATTCAGCTTCATCCCTCTCATCTTCTGAGTGTGCGCCTATGTATGACACACTATTGGGTTTAGCCTCTTCTTGATGATGTCTGCCATAGCATCTACTTGTGCATCCTTTTTGTTGATGTGTAAGGTTATGGAATCTAGGCGTGCACTTATCTCTTTTATGGCCTTAGCTAGGTCAATTGAGTCGGACATGGTTAAAGATTGGATCTTTGATACTCCCCCTAGTAGGCAAAAATTTTCATCCCTTCAAAGGATGTATAACCTTTGCTCTTGATACCACTTGATATGATTATTAAACTATGAAGTCTAATAATCTAAGTTTTACTTCCAAGATTTTTCGAACCAATAAGTAACACTCGAACCAGGATATGAATTTAATCAAGAACACTCCTGAACCTTGATTAAAGACTCTAAACACCCTTAAAATAACTCCTGAAATTAAGTTGTTTAACACTAAGAACTAATCACTCCTGAAAAGTTATTAATGGTTTTCAATTGTAAGCATACAAGCACACAATCAAAGAATAAGTTTAAACACAAAAATCGATCTAAGTTTATTGAAAGAAAACGCCTCCCCTTATATAGGGTACAAGCTATCCTACTTCAACTAGGAAAACATAAAGAAGTTATCCTACTCCTACTCTGATTAAGACTCCTAATTAGACTCCTAAAGATAACATGTACAAGTCACATGTTTATCTTTTTAACAACTTTACTACTTAATTATAAAACAATAAAGATAAACATAGCAATCCTATTTCTACTAGGATTCTATGTAGCAAGCAAGAAGTAATCCTAACAGGACTAGGACTCCTCTTTACTTCCCTTCCACACGCCAATGCTAATCCTAATTAGATTAGGATTCTTCTTTACCTCCTTTCCACACGCCTATGCTAATCCTAATTAGATTAGGATTCCTCTTCATCTAGCATCCATGTTAGCACACAAGCTAAGACTTGATTTTTGTTCTTGTTTTGGAACCCTAAAGTCTCCATGGTCAAGTCAATAGGCTCATGGTCAACCAATGCCTTTGCATCCATATCAGATTTCATGTCATCTAAACAAATCGGGCAAGGTTGTTTTCCTTTAGCCTTATACCCAGATAAGTTCCCATAAGCTGGATAATCGTTCATAGTACAAAAAAGCATGGCACGCAGAGTGAACATCTCATTAGCATACGCAACAAATACTAACACTCCTTCGTTCCACATCTTCTGTAAATCTTCAACAAGCGGCTGAAGGTATACATCTATGTCATTTCCAGGTTGTTTGGGCCCCGATATAAGAAGCGACAACATCATGTACTTGCGTTTCATGCACAACCAAGGAGGCAAGTTGTAAACCACTAAAACTACTGGCCATGTACTATGCTGCGAGCTGAGATTGCCAAAAGGGTTCATGCCATCCGTACATAATCCAAGCCTCAGATTCCTATCCTCATTACCAAATGACTTATGCACCCTGTCGATAGTTTTCCACTCAGGCGAATCAGCCGGATGCTTGAGCAGACCGTCTTTCTTCCTACGATCTGCATGCCACCTCAAATTCTTCGCATCTCCTTTAATTGAGAACATGCGCTTAAATCTAGGTATTATGGGTAGATACCACAACACCTTGGCTGGTGGTCCTTCACTACCTACAGCTCCTTCACGCTTGTACCTCGACAATCCACAACGTGGACACTCATGTAAATGCTCATACTCATTATAATAAAGCACACAATCGTTAGGACAAGCATGTATCCGCTCGTACTCTAAAGCCAAAGGACACATCAGCTTCGTCGCATAATAGTACGACTTTGGCAATTCATTTCCATCAGGGAGCATCTCAGCTAAAACTTCCAACAACGATGTGAAACTAGAGTCCGTCCAACCAACGTTCGACTTAATGTTGAACAGTGTTACCACCGCAGAAAGTTTGGTGTACTTTGTACAACCTGGATACAACGACTTTTCAGCAGCCTGAGACATAGACTCAAAAATACGAGGTCGTCTACACGACTGATCTTCAACCTCGTGTATCATCTCGTCTACCCGATCCCTATCATCATCTCCAAATTCATCATCCAAATTCTCATCCCTAACTCATCATCATCCTTCTTTTTTTCTTCACATACATCATTCTTTACACCAGAGCTTCCCATATACCTCCCCTGCTCACCATGCCAAATCCATACGTGGTATTGAGGCCTAAACCCACGGCGCAAGACATGCTCCCTAACCACATGTATACTACTAACCTTGCTCACATTTCTACAATCCAAACAAGGACAATAAAAGTCGACTGCTCCAGAGGATGTTTGATATTCTAATGCACTTCTACAGAATTCCAAGACCCCATTCACAAACTCAATCGATTCATGACTACCATACATCCAAGTACGATCCATCTCATTCAAGAAGACCACCTCTAATAATTAAACACAACATTCATTATAATGCATTAATCATTATTAAAGTACACACACTCACATATTCAAATCACACACGTATACAACAAGCTAAGATAGTCACATGTTCAATTGTATGCATGCAGTCAAAGGTCCTTATCACTCCAACCTAACCCATCTTGGACGTCTAATCTCACTAGTGAATATATGCCAACTTTTCAATTCTAAGGAAAATCCGGCAGCATTTCCCTACAGTTCTCCAAGTACACAATGTAGATAACTGCTTATCTACATATGTACCCAGAGAACAATGTAGGAAACGATAAGCCAAGATTTTCCTCAGAATTGAAAAGAAGACACACATTCACCACCTAAGTGAGATCAAACGTCCAAGAACAGTCCCAAACCGGGGACTATTCAAGACTTACTCCTAATGAGTAAGTCTTGAACGGGTATCTAGGCATATATGATGATGATTCAAACAACTAGTTATTTTCATATATATAGCTAAATCACATTGCGTTTTCATACAATCTCATATCAACAAATAATATATATACATTATAAAAAATACATATATACATCAATAAATTATCAACTTTGTCTACATGTTAAAGTAGTTACCTCTTAACACCAACGACGAGCAATGAAGAGAAAAGAGATACTTGGAACTTTACTTGCCTTCCTTAGCCTCTTCTTCCTACAATTGACAAAACCCACATTGCACATTAACCATTTAATTCAATTAACAGAAGCAAAAGTAACTTAAAAATAAAATTAATCCATACCTAATTAACCACTCAAATGGTGGAAAAGAGAAGAGAAAAGAAGAAAAGAGAAGAAACTAAGAATGGTGGTGGTGCGCAAGGTGGTGGTGCGCAAGGTGGTGGGCATAATGTGGGGGGTGCTGCGCAAGGTGGTGGTGCGAATTGTGGAGGTGCGCAAAGGTGGTGGTGCGCAAAAGTAGTGGTGTGGTGCGAATTGTGGTGTTGCGAATTGTGGTGGAGCAAAGTAGTGGTGGTGGTGGTGCTCGAATTACGGCAAAGTAGTGGTGGTGGTGGTGGTGCAACACTCGAAGAGAAAGAGGGAAAGTAGTGGTGGTGGTGGTGCTCGCTATTTTCGCACAACTTAGGGTAAGAAGTGAAAGAGGGAAAGTGGGAATGAAAGAGAATAGGCGCGCATGCATAGGGGATATCGAAAAAAAAAAATTAGCAGCTAGTAGGGCTGCGCTAGTTTTAAAAAAGCGCAGCCCTACATTGAGAAGGGCTGCGCTATTCAAAAAAGCGCAACCCTTCTCAAGGTGAAGGGCTGCACTTTTTCAAAAAAGCGCAGCCCTTCAACCATAGGGCTGCGCGTTTATCAAAAGCGCAGCCCTTCTTGCGCAGCCCTTCTGTTTTTTCCCCTAGTGAATCGTTTTAGATTTGAAAAAGGATCTTACTTGCTTACCTCGTGCACATGCATCACAAACTTGATCAATATGAAATTTTATGGATGGTAATCCTAAAACAAGATCTTTTGATCTAAGTTTCTCAAGTAATGAAAAGCTAGCATGTCCTAGACGCTTGTGCCAAAGAAGTGAATCATCTTCAATAACACTAAGACAAGTTAAATTGATTTGAGGAACAAGGTCTAGATCCACAATGTATGTTTCCCTTTCCTTGTTCCTTCCAAGATAACCTTCTTAGTTTTAATGTTGATGATCAAGCATTTTTCTTTATCAAATTTTACAGTATTTCCTTGTCACAGAATTGAGAAATGCTTAATAGATTATGTTTTAGACCTTCAACTAAAAATACATTTTCAATGGAGTGTAGTGGTGACTTACCAACCTTACCCATGGCAACTATGTTACCTTTCTTATTATCACCAAATGTTACACTTCCACCTTCATAGGTTGTGAGTGAGAGAAACTTAGTTTTGTCTCCTGTCATGTGCTTGGAACAACCACTATCGAGATACCATGTGTTGTTCCCCCTCACTCCAACCTGCAAAAATCAACTAGTGTTAGTTGTAGGAACCCCATCTTTCGTGGGTTCCTGTTCTTGACTAGGATTTGTTTTGACAACCCATTTTTTCTTACTTATTGTCACATTTTTCCCAATCATCTCAGATTTTATTGACATTGATTTATGTAATGACCTACCTTGCCACAATACATACAGAAACTTATCACTAGGTAGATCAACATATTTCTTTGTCTTGTTCCTTTTCTTGTAGTTTTCAAAACCAAGACCTCTTTTGGTCTGTGGTTTCTCAATCCACTTAGGAACTTTCATGATTTTGCCTCTGTTCCTTGCGACAACCAGTTCCTTTTTGAGATTACAGATATGTTCCTTTAAAATATTTTTCTCTTTTTCATTTTTTCAATCTCAGATCTGTATCCTTTCAAAGGGGTTGATCTTATATCAAAGGAACTCAGAACAGGGACAAACTCCTTCAAGTGTGAAATCTCTAAATTAATTAGATAATTTTCATTTTTCAAACTTTCATAACATTCTTTGATTTTTAAGTTTTTATCAAATAAATCAAAGAATCTTGTTTCAACATCTGTTCTCATTTTCTTAAGCCATTCTATGTGTTCCTTGCAAACCTTTAAGGCTTGTTCCGTTTTTTCACGTTTTTCACGTTCATCTCTACATTCAAGAATTGCATCATAAAGAAGATCATATATTTCAGGCCTAGTTTTACATCTAAGTCTGACTCAAGACCATGTTGACTTACCTCAACTTTTTCTTCATCTTCTTTTTCGTCAGTGTTTGCCATGAGGCAAAGGTTTGCTGTTTCTTCAGTTGGTTGTTCCTCTTCTTCTTCCGTCTCTGAATCTCCCCAAGCAGCTATCATAGCTTTGCGACATTTGCCTTAGAGAAAGGTGCTTTGATTCTTTGTTCCTTTCAGCAAAGCGTTCCTTGTTCCTTTCTTTGGTTTTGTCATTTTCCCAAAGAGGACATTCCTTGATGAAGTGATCTGTACTACCACATTTATGACAAGCAGCTTTGTTAGAAAATTTCTTAGTTTTACCTTTGAAGTTTCCATTCTTCATGTTCCTGTACATCTTTCGAAATTTTCGAACCATGAGGGCTGCTTCTTCTTCTTCTGAATCGAATCATCTTCATCATCTGCTTTGAGAGCAATTGATTTTGATTTGGAGCTTTCACCATATTCGTATCAAGGTGAAGCTCATGAGTCATAAGTGACCCTGCCAGCTGTTCTAAGTTGAACTTAGTGAAGTCTTTTGTTTCTTGAAGAGCGTGACTTTAGCCATCCATCTGTCCTTAGGAAGACTCCTAAGAACCTTTCGAACCTGTTCCTCAGATGAAATAAACTTTCCAAGAGAAGCCAACTCATTAATAATGTTAGTAAAACGAGTAAACATGTCTCGGATGCTTTCTTTAGATTTCATGCAGAACAGTTCATATTGATTCATAAGTAAATCAATTTTCGATCTTTTAACTTCATTAGTTCCTTCATGGGTTACTTCTAGTAAATCCCATATTTGCTTTGCGGATTTGCATCCCCATGATCCTATTATGTTCATGGGGTCCAAGTCCACAATGCAACAGTTTAATAGCCATGGCATTTACTTCCATTTTTTCAAAATCAGATTTGTCATAATCAGAGAGGGGTTTTAGAGTTACCTCATTTTTGTCATTTGTAGTTGTGACTTCGAAATCACCAACTTCAATGACTCTCCATACCTGATAGTTTTCAGCTTTGATGAATATCTCCATGCGGTTCTTCCAATAGTTGTAGTACTTCCCATTGAACATAGGAGGCCTTTGAGTGGAATAACCTTCTTCAAGTTTCTCGGTGGTATTCATTGTTCCTTGGATCTTTTTCTCAATAGGGTTTCCTATCTTACGTGAGTTCTAGCTCTGATACCAATTGTTATTTCCCTAGGAACACTACAAGAGGGGGGGTGAATTGTAGGTGTAGAAATAAACGTAACTTTTTGCGGAAATTAAAACTTAAACGAATAAACAAGCTAGAGGAACACAAGGGATTTTTACGAGGAAAAACTTCTTGGGCCCAACAAGAAGAAACAACCTCGACCACTAGGGATTTTAAACTCAACTCTTTCACTAATTAGGCCAAACAACTTTGTTACAACCTAATTCTAACTCGAGCCACACCTTGAGTTCCTAAACTCAAGTTCCTGAGCCACTGTTCCCTTAAAGCAGTTCCTCTCAACTTCACTCGAAGTTTTCTCACTCATACAAGCTTACTCAAAGCCTCTCTTTACAGAACTTCACTCAAAGTTCCCTTACCCCAAAAACCAAAATACAATTGATCGAAATAAGCTTAGTGGAATTAGAGTAAGAAAGCAAAGAACAAATGGCTATTATGAGAGAATGAAGGCACTGACACTTAATTAGTTAAACTCACTTAATTACTTAGTCAGACACACTTTGGAACTCATTTAGACTTCAATATTTATAGTGATAATCACATAGAACGTGGGAGTAAAATTCGATTACATGTTAAGTCCATTAACCCATGATGTTCCTTCCTAAGGAACACGTTTCTCATCATGTCCCATGACACTAGTAGAATAAATGCTATTTGTTGCGGTTAAAAAGTGCCCTATTGCTGCGTTTTTGGGCGCGCAGCAATTAAGGGCGCAGCAATAGGTATTAATTATATTGCTGCGGTTTTAAACCGCAGCAATATCGACAAATATTGCTGCGGTTTTATAGATCAAACCGCAGCAATATTATTATGTATTAGCTACTTAACAGAGAGTATTGCTGCGGTTTTGAGCCAAAACCGCAGCAATATGTCAAATTATTGCTGCGGTTTTGGCCCAAAACCGCAGCAATAGGTCCTAGTTACCAAAAAAAAATTTTTTTTTTTTTTTTTTTGCATTTTGCAATCACATTTGTACATAATAAATGAATTGAAAATAAAATTGCATTTCAGGCAACAAACCAATCCATTATTCACAAAATTCGCAAATGAATTGAAAATAAAATGACATATAGATCTTATTAATATATAACGATAAAAAGAACTAGTTACATAAATAATACAATAGATTAAAAAGCAAAATTAAAAAAAAAACACTTACAACCAAAATAATGCAGATAATAACAAACGTTTACCAAACTCAAACTCGAAAAAACAGAAAAATTGTACATAATAACATTATCATAATTTCACACTTCGAACCACTCCCAACCAATTCAGATCTGCCGGTTTTAACAGAAATTTACATAAAATTAAAGGTTACAAAAAAAAATCAGATCTGGCGACATAGAAAGAGAGAAAGAGGACGACAGAAAAAACGAAAAAAAGAGAGAAATTAGAGGGATCGAAAGAGAGAAAGAGGACGACAGAGGAAGCAAAAGCACTTCGAAGTTCGAACCACAACTTCGAACCACAACTTCGAACCACAGAAAGAGGACCAAACTTCGAACCACTTCGAACCACCAAACCGGCTTCGGGAGCGGTGAACGACAGCCGGCTTCGCGAGCGGTGAACGACAGCCGGCTTCGCGAGCGGTGAACGACAGCCGGCTTCGCGAGCGGTGAGCTACAGCCGGCTTCGCGAGCGGTGAACGACAGCCGGCTTCGCGAGCGGTGAGCTACAGCCGGCTTCACGAGCGGTGAGCTACAGCCGGCTTCGCGAGCGACGACTGTCGTGGTGTATTTCCGACGAAGAATCTTGACATAGACCGTGTATTTTCGGCGAAGAAAGAGGAGAGATAATGCAGGAGGGTGAAGGGTAAAGGGTGAAGGAGAGAGAACACAGGAGGGTGAAGGACTGAAGGCCGAAGGGTGAAGGAGAGAGAATGTACTGCTAAAATGAGAGAGGAAGGAGTAGGAGAGAGAGGGAGGGGGGAGAAGAAGGGAGGCGTGTGATGGTTAGATTTAGGGTTTTCATTTGTAACATATAAAGGGAGGGGCGCGCGACACCTTTATATATTTATTAAGCGTTTATATTGCTGCGGTTTCCATGTAGGACCGCAACAATATATTAAAAAACATGTTTTTTAATATATTGTTGCGGTCCTACGTGGAAACCGCAGCAATATTAGCTGGCTTAAGCCCCACATTTTGTTCAAAACTAATCCGTTGGACAATATTGCTGCGGTTTTTGGCGGGAACCGCAGCAATATTGTCATTTTTTATTTTTTTATTTTTTTTGCGTGTTATATTGCTGCGTACAGGTAAAACCGCAGCAATACCACCGCATCAAATAGCATTTATTCTACTAGTGTGATCCCATGATCTCAATATGAACGTGGATATTTTTAGCCACAACTCCTAAGTAATAGGAGTTCCTTGAGCTTTATCCGAAAATCAGTTAGTTATAAAAACAGCTTTTATCATTAAAATTGAGTTTTAAATCTTTAAGAAAATAATATCTTTTAAACAAATTCTTTATAAAACCGGATAATTATTTTCTATATATATTTTCCGAAAAATAAAATCTTTTCCTAAAATAGATTTTCTTTTTAATACTGATTTTATCATTTAAACTGATTTGAAATTAGATAAAACTAATTTCCTATAATCTAGGCATGACTTACTCAATTGCATAATTGTACCGTTATACTTTTGCACGCCTAAGTCTAGTTCCTTTTATAAACCAAGTTCCTTTAACAGATTCGTTTAGTGCCACTTAGTTTGTTCCTTAGAAAGGAACAAACTCTCATTCTCAAATAAAACTGCCACTGTTCCTTACCATTCTTACTTTGTTCCTTCATATTGGAACTAGAAAATAAAACGCCTAGCTTCTATTCTTCTTGATCCAATGCTTGCTCTAGTATCAACTTATAGAAACTTCTTTACTTAGCCTTTGAAATCCTCTCTTGACTTCTTCCTTGACTTCGTATTCTCCCAGTTCCTTTCATTGATACCTTAAACATCATACACTTAAATAACTCATTAGTTCACTACTTAGTTTGCATCTTTGTTTCTTTGTCAGCATCGAAACTAGGGTTCAACAATGAGTATTAAGGATTCAAGTATGAATCATTAAATATCTTATTTTATAAATATGAAAGTGAGGCATGAATAGGCACCCCGAGTTAGGGCGGGTAGAGTCCCTAACTGTTGCCTTCCAGGAAGGGCGAATTCCTGGCGTTATAGGACATGTCCGGGTAAGTCTTGCAAGCATAACAATAAAAGGCTGGGTGACGACCCTCAATAGTTTGGTGGTACTGCGTAGTACCCCTCTCCACTCGCGTTCATGCCAAACAATTTGATTTTGTGAAACTATATTAACTGAGTTGAGTGTGATTATCTGTTATTATAACTATGTGTTAGTTTTCAAAATACACCTAAACTTGTATTTTCTATTACACAGTGTGTACTCAGCTTTGCTGATAGTGTTGTCATTTCTGTGGCCTGTCACTTGGTGGGTGGCAGAGTCAAACATTATTGCAGGTTTGGTGTCAAGAGCTCGGGAATGGAAGTGGAGCAAAAATAGGATTACGTTATGTAAAGGATTGAGTTTGTATTTTAGATAGTCAATTAAAGAATAGTTTCTGATATATTTCGTTGTATATAATATTTGGGAATCTAGTTGAGATAATTGTGTTAGTTTAAGAATTTTGTTTTGTGGGCCAATAACCCACATGTCCAGGATTGATTTGTACGGTTATGTTTCCGCTGCGAGTAAATATTTAATTCGAGGCTTATTAAGCATTGATTGTGATTTGTGGATCTTAAGTGTATTTACCTAGCAGCTCGGGAAATCGGGTTGTTACACGCGCTGGGGCTCGAATTCAATGCCGAAGTCTGAAATTTGGTTAGACTAGTCAGTCACCCTGCTTGACTAATTTTTTCCTTCGATTACTTTGTGGATTGGTTGACTTGTGAGAACTTTGATGGGGTGAGCTTGAAAATAGGGCTTGAGCTTGCGAGTGGCGAGAACCAAGGCAAAGATCATTTTCTCGATGGGAGGATACTTGGATTCTGCACCTCGGAAGGTGTGACTTATTAAGTACACTGGATGCTGGTTCTTCTCGCGCTCGGCCACAAGGACCGCGCTAAGGGCATGTTCGGATACAACCAGATAGACGAAGAGAGTCTCCCCTGGTAAAGGTGAGACCAACTTGGGAAGGCTGGCTAGGTGGGACTTGAGCTGTTGAAAATTTCTGCAGATTCGTCCCATTCGAACGTTGACTGTTTTAGGGCTCGAAAGAAATGGAGACTTTTTGTCGACAGATCGAGAGAGGAACCGCCCCAAGGCCACCACGCAGCCGGTTAGGCGCTAGACTTCTTTGGCAGGTCGAGGACTCTTCATTTCAATGATGGGTTAAATTTTGTCAGGATTGGTCTCTATCCCCCTTTCATCGATAAAGAAACCAAGGCATTTTCCTCCCCATACACCGAAGACACATTTCTTCGGATTCAGTTTCATGTTGTAAGTGCGAAGGGTGGAAAGTGTTTCTATTAGGTATAGAGACATGGTCTCCCTCCTTTTTGCTTTTGATAATCATGTCGTCAACATAGACCTCCACATTGCGTCCGATTTTTTTTTCCGAACATCTTATTCACGAAGCGCTGGTAGTAGCCCTGCCGTACTTGAGACGAAAGGCATTACCTTGTAACAATAAACTCCTAAGCTCGTGGTGAAAGCGGTATGCACCTGGTCTTCGGCGGCTGAAAGTAGCCTTTCAATCCTATCCTTCCTCTAGCAAAATCTCACCTGTGGGTTTGACTCTCTAAATTCACCAGAGGAGCAACAGCAGGGACACTTGTTCGACGACCCCGTCTCTCTTCGTTGCTGACCAGTGGAACGCATTCGCATCCATGAAGCTGAACAATGCATGGCCGGTTGTCCAGTCGACCAGCCTATCGATCATTGGGAGGGGGAAATCATCTTTCGGGCAGGCCTTGTTCAGGTCAGTAAAGTCGACGCACATCCTCCACGCACCAGTCTACTTCCGAACCAGGATTACATTGGCTAGCCACTCAGTGTATTGGCATTCTGAATGAAACATGCGGCTAACAGCTTGTTTACCTCCTCGGAGGCAGCCGCACTCCTCTTGGCCCCTTGGTGCCTGAGTTTCACCTTGATCGGCTTGTATCCTTCTCAAATCTTTAGCCGATGGACCATAAGTTGGGGATCGATTTCGGACATCTCGTCGACGATGTAGGCAAACACATCTTGAAACTCTTAGATGACCTCGACGATTTGGGCCCTTGTGCTTTTAGGGACTTGCTTGCCGATACAGACCGTGCGACCCTTTTCTTCATTGATACACATCTCTTCGTCCCTGTCCACTGGCCGAGGCCTCTCGTATCGTTTGGGGTTTTCGGCCATGTAGAGTCCCACGAGGGGCAGAGGATCCTCAGGCTCAGGGAACTTTCTCTTTCGAGTGACTTCTTCATCTTTGTTTTTAAGACTGTTGACATAGCTTTCCCGGGAGGACTTCTGGTCCCTGAATAGTCGGGCGACCTTCCCATCATCGCCCTCGAACTACAAGAGCAACTGGTATGTCGAGATGGGAGCTTTAACTTTGTTGAGCGTGGGGCGCCCTATGATCAGATTATAGGGGAGGCTAGTGTCGACAACGAGATAGTTGACGACCACATTCCGACCTGCTCCTTTTTCCCCATTCAAGTGGTGAGCTTGACCGAGCCGAGGGGGTGGAAAGATTGTCCGCCAAACCCCACCAACGGCTGGTCGATAGGGGTGAGATCCTTTTCTTGGTACATTAGCTTCCTCAGACAGTCCATAGTAATGATGTCCGCGGAACTTCCGCTGTCTATCAGAACTCGACCCACCCGCAAATTGGCTATTTTCATCTTGATGACCAAGGGGTCATCATGCGGGGTCTTAATGGGTCGATGGCTGTTCTTGAAGGTCATTGTCGGGCATGCTGCTGAAGAAGCCACGTCGGTCCCGTTTTTCTAGGGTGTAGAGATGCTTCTTCCGGGAGCGGCTGGTTAAGCCGCCTGAGGCGAATCCTCCTACGATTACGTTAACATACCCTGATGTTTTGTCGCTCTGGATTTGCTTTTCTTTTCCGGGCTCGACTTTCTTTTCCTTTGGATCCTTCCGATACCGATTCAATTTTCCTTCATCGGCTAGTTTGTCGAGCGCTCTCTTCAGTTTTTCGACAGTCACGGGTCGTGTGACCACAATTATGGTGATATTCACACCAGAGCCTCTTGTCCCTCTTGTTGACGGACGTTCGGATAGGATTAGGCTTTGGCAGGGTGTACTTTTCCTTGATGTCGAGGTAGATTTCCCTTCGGTTCAAATTGTACTGATGGTCGTGCCCATTGTCCTCTAATCGGGGCTTTTTGTCTTTTTCTTTTCGAGGGACATCCCTTGAATTATCCGCTCGAGGAGTATATTTGTGTTTTCTTTTGCCGGAACTGGGTTCCTCGTGTGTCTTACAGATATCAAAGGCTTGAATGAATTTTTTGGCGAGGTTCATAGCCTCCGAAAATGACGAGGCTTCACTTCCTGCGACCTTCAGTTTGAATCTGCTCGAGGGATACAACCCTGACATGAGCGCAGTGAACACGATACTGTCTTAGAGATCGGAGACCTTTAGTGACCCCTCGTTGAACCTTTTGATATAATCCGTTAAGTCTTCCTCCCATCGCTGTATGATAGACATGAGATGAATACTTGTCTTTCGATGCCTTCGACTAGCTATGAAATTCTGTTTGAAAGCCACCTCGAGAGCTGCGAAACTCGATATGCTTCCGGGGGGAAGCTCTATGAACCAGGTTAAGGCCAACCCCTTCAAGGTGCTAGATGATCGATGGGGTCCCTATTCCTGTCGTAGTGGTCGATTGGAGGAACCTTGACCTTTTGCGGGATAGGATCCCTCATGATATTCTCCCCGAAGGGAGTCACGAAACCTAGGTTGCCCATCTGGGCTTCCGACTCGTGGCTGGACTCAGAGCTACTTGACCCCCGTTCTTTTTCTCGATGGCCCCACTAATGTCGAGGATCCCTCCACTAGCAGAATAAATGCTACTTGCTGCGGTTAAAAAGTGCCATATTGCTGCGTTTTGGGGCGCGCAGCAATTAAGGGCGCAGCAATAGGTATTAATTATATTGCTGCGGTTTTAAACCGCAGCAATATTTACAAATATTGCTGCGGTTTCTAAGCCAAAATCGCAGCAATATATTTACGTTTTATCAGCTTAAAAGAGCATATTGCTGCGGTTTCTAGTCCAAAACCGCAGCAATATGTGGTGGCCAAAAAAAAAAAATTTTTTTTTCTTTTTTTGGTTAAATAATCCAGTAGTACTCCCTACTAAAGTAGATATGGCAATATATTGAACATTATGGTGCAATTACATCAAAAATACTTACAACAAACAACATTGAATCATATGATATAAATATATTTTTACAAATCCTAAAATTACAAAAAAAGAACTAAGAAGAAACAAAAAAAAACTAAAAGTACAGATTCAAAATGAAAAAAACAAAAACAAAAAGAAGAGATTAAAATTACAGATTTAAGATGAAAATCACCATGACTTGGAAGACGAAGAACAAACTAATAATTAAAATTACAAAAAATTCAGAATGAAGACGCGTACATGCGGAAAAAACGAAAAAAAAAACGAAAAAAAAAGAAAAACAGAAACGAAAAAAAAAAAGTTCGCATCTCCCAGATCTGAACGATTTACCCATCTTCCTAAGGTTTGATTTTAATGGTCGTTCGCATCTCCCAGATCTACCAACCGAAGAAAAAAAAAAGGGGAAAGATTCGAAGTGAAGAAAACGTAACTACTACAAGAACGACGAGGAAAGTGGTGATGACGAAGCGCCGGTGGATGATGGAGATCTGAAGCGCCGGTGTTGATGGAGATCTGAAGCGCTGGTGGTTGTTGTGTCGAGCGAGTACTGCGACGAGGAGGAGGAAGGGCCGGGGCGTGAAGGAGGAAGGAAGTGCTGGGGCGGCGTGAGGGAGGGAGGGATGATTGCGCCTTCTGCGAGAGTACGATAACCGTCGGATTTGATGTCGGAGTGATGGACGAATAGATCTTCACCACCGTCTTCTGGTTTGATAAAACCGTAACCTTTTGGTGAAGAGAGGGTGAGGAGAGATAGAGAGGGTGAGGAGGAACGGATGAGAGGAGGAAGGGATGAGGAGAGACTGTGAAAGTAAAAGTGAAACCCTAATGAGGAGAAAGGAATGAGGAGCGCTCTTTTTATTTAACCCTAGTGATCCATTGCTGCGGTTTTTAGAAGGAACCGCAGCAATAGATTAAAGTAACATTTTTAAATATTATTTTAATATATTGCTGCGGTTTTTATCAGAAACCGCGGCAATATATTTGGTCAAATAGTCAAAAATATTTCAAAAATTTTCCGTTGAAACCATATTGCTGCGTTTTCGTCCAAAACCGCAGCAATATGGTTATTTTATATTTTTCCTTTTTTTTTTACGTGATATATTGCTGCGTATGGGTAAAACCGCAGCAATATCAGCGCAGCAAATAGCGTTTATTCTACTAGTGCTCTCTTTTCGAGGTTCCCTCTGCTCTCGAGGTTTCCTCTGCTCCCAAGGTTCTCCCGGTTAGGGATGGAGGGGTATTCCTTGCTTTGGATTGTGCTCGCTTTTCGTTCAAGACCTCACGAGCGTCACGATTGTCATTCCTCACACGACGCTCGTTGATCACATGTCTCGCGTCCCCCTTGCTAGGGTGATCTGAGCTGACCTTCGTGGTGCTCGTGGCAAATTCGGCGGGTCGAGGGCTATGACCTGAGGCTGGTCGAGATTTCTTGCTCGATTCTAGTCTACGACCAGTCGAGGTATAGGCGGGTTGAGGGCTATGACCTGAGGCTTATCCTCTTGTTTGGAAGTTCAATATCTGGGCCCGGAAGCCGCGCTTGAAGTTGTCACTTAGACGGTCTGCCAATTGCTAGAGAACTTATTGAGTGACCGGATTAGGGCTGGTCTGCTCATATCGAGGGGGCCCCGCTGGAGTTTGAGCTATCCTCAACCGAGTCGCCCCAGGGTTGACGACACTAGTAGCCTCTCGAGGGTTGACCTCTTAAAGGACATGCTGGTGGCGAGATGACAGAACGACAGCTTGCCGAGGGTTTTCTGCCGTCTCGTCAGCCACCTCGTGGGACGGTGCTCTCGAATGATGAAATGGGACGGGGTTCCTTTGTCGTCTTCGATTTCTCCGAGTAATGGCCCTGACTTTTAGTTCGATTTCCCCACAGACGGCGCCAACCTGTTTCGGGTAAACACTTGTATTATGTGGGATGGATCGAGATTAAGGTTAATGAGGGTCAGATGCTCGAAGATTACTGAGAGACCTGCACAAGACGAGAGTTAGACTACCCTGGGGGTGGATGTATATCTAATTGGGATTTGTGAAGTAGTTTGTCTAGAAGTTATTACCTTAATAAATGGGGATCTGCTCCATATTTATAGGTTTTGTCTAGAGGTGGGTCCCACTAAGGGCTTAGTTTGTCTAGAGGTGGGTCCCATTAAGGGTTTGTCTAGAAGTTATTACCTTAGTTTGTCTAGAGGTGGGTCCCACTAAGGGCTTGTCATGCTGGCAGAGGGCTTTGGAACGTGCGGTGGCCCACTAAGGCTTAATGAGCCCAAACAATTATTATTCACAAATTTGCAAAATAGAAAACTTTTGGATTTATGCTCAACTTTAGAAAATCATAATTTCCTTTTAATTTTTTTTTAATTAAAAGTTGACTCTGACTAGTTGACCGTTGACCAGCAGTACAAGGCTGCCAGTCAACAACCAACCAAGCAACCCCCGTTAGAAATCGAAAAAACAGTCTTCACGAAGTACTACTCGCTGAACCAACGAGCCACCACACAACCAGAAGCCTTAAGCAAAGCCGCCGACCATAACCCACCATGTCGCGCACCACCGGCCGCGACTTTCATCCCTTTGCCGCCAGCCGGAGCCGGGAGCAACGCCCTAGCACCGACAGCACGCAATTCGCACTTCGAAAGTGCACCACACGCGTGGCTGCAACCCGTGTAAGAACCCCGTTAACGTCGACCTATTGCCGCCCTCCACCGTGGCTCCACCGATGCAGGTGGGGCCACCCAGCCATGGTGGGCATTCCTTTTGAATTTTATAACAATTTTTAAAATTCAATTTAATCTTTAATTAACAATTAATTAAAGATTTAGGATTTAATTAGGTTTTAATAATCCAAAAAATTATGGCAGAAATTTTGAATCCATCAACAAATTTTAAAGGTCGTTGAGATTAGATTTAACTGAATAATCTCCAGTAAACATTAAATCTAACAAGAATTCAAGATAAGGGGAAAAACACAAATTATATCCAAAAAATTCAGAAAATTAACAATTAAATTTTGAAAAATTCGAAAATAATTTTTAGAGTGATCTACAAAATTATTATTACAAATAAAATCAAATATTTTAATTGTTATTCTTAAAATTTATGAATCATCAAATTAAACATAAAATTTAACCATAATTCATTAATTATATGATTAAATTTTAAAAATTAATGGAAAAATCCAAAAATTATTTTCAGTTATCATAATATTTTAGATCAATGTAGGTGATGAGAATTAGATTTATTTAACAAACTAAAAATCAAATCTTTAATTATTAATAAATTATTTCAATGATTAATCAAATTAAATATTAAATAATTTTAAATCTAACAGATATATTTAAAAAATTCCAAAATTTCTATAATGAATTAAACAATTTATTTCAACCATCCTATAAAATTTCGAAACTTTATAAAATTATTTGAGCATAAATCACAAATAAATCAATTATTTATAATTTCCAATAAATCAATATCAAATATTAATTATGCAAATTCAAGCCATAAATAAATCCTCCCTTAATTGAATAAAAGAATAACTTTGCATACACTAACATGATAATGTAAATATTATGAATTAGGAAAAACTGATACCACTGTAGGAATTTATAGATGCACATAGCGGAATTTCAGGAAACAATTTTCTAACATCTATCATAAGATCGCAGACATAATCAAACACATGAATCATTCAATAGGGATCAAGAATTAAACCTTTGTAGCGTGATTTTCCTGTTGTATGCAAGCTTTGAAGATCCAAGAGCCCTAAGTGTTGCTCCTCTAATCAGTTCACGGGCACCAGTTGAACACCAATGTTTGCTAGAATGGAAGAGTGAAAATCCTCTTGCTTTTGATGGTATAGGCGTCGATTTAGGGAATAGATCTAGGGTTTCTCTTTCTCTCTCTGGTGAAAAGAAACTGACTGATTAAATTGATCACCTAAACCCTAATATTATGTCCTATATATAATAGAAGAGTCTTAGGCTAGTTAGGAGAACTAATTCTCCTCCCGTTCCTTTTTGGACCGGCCCAATCCTAATCCTAACTGGATTTGGATTACTTTGTTCTACTTGTGCTACATTGTGTGACCTCATAGATATAATCTATTTTAGTTATAGGCCTAATTAATATTGTCCTACTAATCATATTTATTCTACAGCAAGAAAATATGATTACTAAAATAATTAGCTTTACTATCTTCATAATAACATTCCTATTGATATTTAGTAATTGCCGGAATATCTAAGGACATATTCCTTCAACTCCACCGCCGCGCGCCACAAACCACCAACACCAATCTCCCTCGCTCACCTCCCCTGTTTTTCCTCCTTCCTTCCTTCGTTTTTTTTTCTGACTTGAGAAAGTGATTCTTTGAATCAGTACAAAAAAAAAATCCCTTCCTTTTTCCTTTTACTAGTTTACTTTTAGTTTTTTTAGGGGAACTTTTAGTTTTAAAACAAAACAAATAACTTTCATAAACTAACTTGGTTTATTAAGTTAGTATATTTTAGATTAACTTAGTGTTTTATAACTAAAACTTTAAAAAAAGGAGTACAATAAAATTAGTTTTCCATGTTAAAAAAAAATTCTCTAAGTTAATGAAATTTAGGTTGAATTAATTTTTGAGTACTTAAAATGATTTCAGAATTTCTTTAAGTTATTTGAATTATTTAAATTAATTTATATATAAAAAGGGTTATTTAGATAACTAACTTAGATCTCGTTAATATCTATTATAGACTCCGATTACGTAGACGAGGAATATCAAGAGTGTTAATCTGATCGCGAACTTAACATTTAGGCACGCGTCACGAGGTAATCTCCGATGTCCATCTAAACGTAGATCCCGTTAGTGTAAAACGATTTGATTACGTGATTATGTGCTTATAAAATTTATAATTATGAACAATAATTAGGGGTTATCGACTTGATGTGAATAATGAATATGAAGAACAAAATGGATAACGACTATGGATTTTGATTATCAATTATGCCTTTGGACCATATACGATATGACAAAGATGATCATTATTATAACGTTATTGAACGCCGTTAAAAATAGCAACTTAATCACTTATATTTTACGTATGTTATTAAAATTGTTTAATAGTAATGTTATGATTATAATTATTATTACTACTATGATATTATGATTATTATTATTTATTATTATTATTATTATTATTATTATTATTATTATTATTATTATTATTATTATTATTATTATTATTATTATTATTATTGTTGTTGTTGTTGTTGTTGTTGTTGTTGTTGTTGCTGTTATTGTTGTTGTTGTTGTTATTATTATTATTATTATTATTATTATTATTATTATTATTATTATTATTATTATTATTATTATTATTATTATTTATTGTTATTATTATTATATTATTATTATTATTATTATTATTATTATTATTATTATTATTATTATTATTATTATTATTATTATTATTATTATTATTATTATTATTATTATTATTATTATTATTACTATTATTGTTATTAGAATTTTATGAAAGTGGGGCTAGTAAGAACTTGTGATAATTAGATAATTATGAATTAGAGTGCTAAATGAACTCAAGTGACGGTTGTGTTTATGAAATGAAATATTGAAACCGCTATATATGTATGGATTGAGATCATGTTGGATTCAATATGTTCACACTTGATTGAGCAAGATGGCGTAAATGCGTACATGTTTTATGTGATGACTTGAATTAAAATAGAGGTGATCATGGGCCGGGCCGGGACGCGGGCAAAAGAAATTGCCCATTGGTCGGGCCGGGCCGGGCCTAAATTTGGGCCGAATTTTTTTGTCCAAAACCCGCTATTTCGGGCCTAAATTAGCGGGCTTTTGCGGGCCAAAACGGGTCAGGCCAAAAAATAGACTAAAAAGTCGTTTTTGGCTTGCCCAAAGCCCGCCCAAAGCCAAAAAAATACGGGCCGGGACAAAATGATCACCTCTAAATTAAAAGCTATTAATTACTTAAAGTGAGATATCGGAGGGAAATAATGAGAGTTAAGGGTACAAAGAGGACCCAAACTATGAGGTTTTTCACCATTCAGGACCTACAACTATTTTTTTCACCCTTTGGGACCTGATGACAACAATCCGGCAAGTTAATTCACCTTTAACTCACCTGAGGTTAACTAGAGCCAAAAAAAAAGCAAAATTAAATTGAAAAAGTAACCGTTGCAATTTTTGGAACTTTAGTTCCTGAAATACAGTTGAACACCTCCCACTATAAAAACAAACCCAAAAAAAAGCAGGAGAATGTTCTAATGTCAGCAAAAAATATATTTACAACCCAAAAAATCAGAAAACTCGCAAAACTCCATTGGTGAGGCTCTTGAATCTTCAAAACTCCATCTGCAAAGAAAATGTATTTCAGTGAGGTGCTTTGTGATTGTGGCAGAGTAGCAAAGAAAACAGTTTCTAAGACTATGAGAAATCCATTTATGAGGTTTTATATATGTGAAAATTATAGAACAAGAAGGGGTTGTCAATTCTTTGAGTGGATTGACAGTCCTCATCCTCTTGAAATAAGGGATGAGATGGTAGGTTTCATTAGAAGCAAGATGGAAGTAGAAGATGAAGTGGAAGATATAAAGAAGAAGCTAAGGAAATGTAGGATTGTTGTGGCAGTGTTAGTGTTTGTAATTTTCTTTTTGCTACTGAAAATGTAATTTTATGTAATTAAGGGAAAGAAAATGCTTACATTGTATTAGAATAATTGTGTTGCTCCATAGTACAATGATCCAATTTCAGCCATATTGGTTGTTGTACTTGTGTTGCTTAACCTTGTCTGACTTTCATTGAACTGCAAGATATAAAGACATTAGATTCTAGAATTTGCAACTGTTAATGAATTAAAAATGTAGTTAAAGAAATTGCATTACATTTGCTTGGCTTTGAAATTCTGAATGTGATTGTACATTTGGTGGAGTTGCAGTTGCTTGGGAGGGTGCCTTCGGTGCTGTAGGAACAGGACACCTTCTCTTGTTGTGTCCCTCCTCTCTACAAATGCTACACCTCATTGAAACCCCCTTCTTGGACAATCTGTTACCAACTACCTCCCCAACAGATGGTCTTCTCTTCACAGTAGGTCTGTTATGTACTTTTTTGACAGCAGGTGCAAGTATTGGGTTGTAGGATGATTGAGGCCACTGTTGTGGTCCATTAAATGGCTCTAATGGAAACAAGTATGCCTTGAGATATGTGTCTTTTGAGAAGTAATGTGACACATAGTGCTCAGGGGCTTCCTTTGCTTTCCATATTGCAGCTACTGCATGGTTGCAAGGCACTCCACTGAGTTGCCAAGCATTGCAGCTGCATGTTTTGTCAAGCAAACTTACCACATACCTAGTTTGTGTTAGACCCTCCCTAACCCCATATGAAAAGTGACCATCCAAAAGGCTAGCCAACCCCTTGCATCCATCTTTGACTTCTCCAGTTTACTTTTGATCCTAGGGCAAATCTGAATTTCTTTATTAGCTATGTAATCCCTTTTTTTGTGAAGCCTTTCCATCAACCCTTCTCTAATATCCTCAAGCATTGTGATTATTGGTTTATGCCTAGATGACAGAATATATGAATTGAAAACCTCATTCATATTGTTGTCAATACAATCACAATGAGGAGTGGTTGTGAAGTAAGCTCTCACCCATTTTTTTGGTTTCTCTTCCTTAAATCAGCTTCTGCCTCCTTAGAAATGTCACCAAATAGTGACATATTCTTCTCAAACTCAGCTTCAGTTGTGCTTTTGGCTATTTTCCAAAAGCCTCTTCTGTATTGCACACCCCCACCAAATACCTGCCTAAAGTTGCAGTACACATGTCTAGCACAACATCTAGTATCTGCTCTAGGCCATACAAGAGAAACAGCTTTTAAAGACCTTTTTGTTGATCAGACATTATAGTGTAGCCTAAACCATCTACTGTTTCAAGATCATCAGCCAATAGTTGCAAAAACCAGCTCCAACTTTCAGTGTCCTCAACTTCAACACAAGCCCAAGCTATTGGAAACATTTGATTGTTTCCATCTCTACCAACTGCCACAAGAAGCTGCCCACCAAAAGGTCCTTTTAAGAAGCAGCCATCAATACCAAAGAAGGGCCTACATCCAGCCAGAAATCCCTTCTTAATGGCATCAAAGCAAATGTACAATCTCTCAAAGACACCACTATTCATCTTAAACTTAATAGTGTTTCTAGGGTTGGACCTCTTAATCTCTGCAGCATATCTGTAGAGTAAGCCATATTGTTCCTTGTACTCACCAAGTATTAGGGCTTGGGCCTTCCTCCTTGCCTTCAATGCAAGCCATAATGATGCCTTCACTCCTTTTTCAGCCCATAGTGTGTCAACTATTTCTTGGCACTTCACATAAGGGTTGATCTTGAACTTCTGTTGATATAGTTTAGCAATCCATGAAGCCCTAATCTTCTTTAGAACTGCTAACCTACCACAGTTATGTTGAGGGACCAATGTCTTCACAACTAACTGAGCCTTCCCTTTAACAACAGATGCATAAACATAGAATGGACACTTATCTGCTTTGCATCTCACTCCAATTTTCTTTGCATCATTCTTTGGATAATAAGTGTCCCTCCCAATGTTCATGCAGTAGTTAGTAATTGCACCCCTGAACTCAATTGCATCTTCAAATTCTTGTCCTAAGTAGAATGGACACTCTTGCTCAACAGATAAAACTTCAGAGAGGACACTTGCTTTCCTCTTGTTTATCTTCCTATCATGACCTGGTTGTGGCAAAAGGTAACCACAATCACCTTCACCATCTGAGTTATGGGGGCTGTCAAAGTCAGAACTCTCACCCTCATAATCTGAGTCTCCATCATGACCACATTTCCTAGCTACTAACCTACTCAGTGAGTCAATCTCTTCTTCATAGGATTTTTCTCTCCTTTTGTCTTCTTGCAATTGTTCTCTTGCTTCTCTAACTTCATCATCTTCATTATCAGAACCCTCTTCATCATAGTCAATGTCATCACTAGCACTACTATAATGTGACAGAGGCTCACAAACCATATTGCCAACAATTACATCCTTACAAGTATTGCTAACCACTGTTGCTTGAGTTAAACATTCTACTTCACCCTCATCATGTTCTGTGAATATATCAAGCATCTTGAACTCATATAACAAGCTTATAAACATCCCAAATGTGGTGCCATCATAACCTAGGAACCTAATGCCTTTATGGAGTTCTTTTAATGGATCACAATAGTGCAGCTTCACAATGTTGTTATACCCTAATGAGTTAATCAAACCCTTAAGGTAACTTGGATCAAAATCAGTAGGCAGATCATTAATCAACTTTACATTACCCCCCATATAACAGAAGCTTGGCTTTTCAACCCACTTCCCACCATGGTGGATGACTAGACACATTGGTATATCCATATTTCTGTAATGGGTATTTAAAAAATGACAATCAATACACATTGAAAAACATGTTCATAACTTAATAATAAAAACACAGCATCAGATTTCC
Source organism: Beta vulgaris subsp. vulgaris (assembly GCF_026745355.1). NCBI lineage: Eukaryota > Viridiplantae > Streptophyta > Magnoliopsida > Caryophyllales > Amaranthaceae > Beta > Beta vulgaris. The sequence goes on from NC_079209.1 coordinate 33,316,937, forward strand.
AATAAACTTCCATTAAACTCATTCCATTAAAAAAGAAGTCACATTACATATTAATTCACTTACTCTTGGAAATGGATTCTTACAATTACAAAAGGATTCCATTTCCATCATTAAGTGCAAATCAGCAAGAATTCAACACTACATAGACTAAATCAGGGCTATCTTTCACCAAAAAACAACAAGAAGCCCTATACTACCAACCCAAATCCCTGCTACAACAACCAAATTACCCAAAAAAATACCTAAATGTACTACTTGCAAGCAGGGGACTTGAACCAATCACTCATAGTCTTCATCCATGAAAAAATCACCATCATAATCAGCCAACCAATCATACAAATAAGCAGAATTGTTGTGAATTATGTCCCAGCATATCCAATTGCGGAAACGATTAGCCCAAACTGCAGCCCTTTCCGGGATCCACCACTTCCAATTCCACATATCCCTCCAATCCCTACATACAAGTGACACTACCCCCTTGTCACGTCTGTTGAGCCTTGGGAACACATGCATTGTCATTATCTCACTCATGACAAGAACTGAGGTGGTGGGAGCTTCAGTTTCTTCTGCCATTTTTTCCTTTAAAAAATAACATCTAAAGTTAAATAATGACTAAAAAAAAAAACCTAACACCCTCTGTTGTAGTTAGTTCATTTCACTAAAAAATTCAAACTAACCCTAAATGTTCATCAAAATTTATAGTAGATACACATACAAAACTAAATATTTTCAGCACACAAACTATAATCTGAACCGAAAAACAAAAAACATTAACAAAAAAATTTGAGAATTTTGAATTTCCAAAGTTTAAACATCCAAAACCCCTCCAACTAACCCAAGAAAAACACTGAATTATGCTTAAAAATACAAAAAATAGAGAGTTTAGATGATTACCTGAAAGATATAAGTAATTTGAAGCCGAAATTTTTTGAGATGAATCTTCTTGTACCAAGCCCTGAATTTTCGCCTTTGAGAGAAAATGAAAGAGTTCTGAAAACAGGGGAGTGGAGTGTAGTGGAGTGGAAGATAGAATGGCGCCAAGTACAGGTAAAAGGCTTCCTTTAGCGTTTTTTTTCTCTCTCAACTGACACAATTTTTTTTGGGAAAAACAACAAATTATTACTTTTTGGGGGTTTTAATGAGTTAAGGGGCCCACATGTTAACCAAGGTTAACATTAATGCTCAGAATTCCGTTTGAGGTCCCAAACGGTGCACAAAAAAAGATCAGGTCCCAAACGGTGAAAAGTGTGATAGTTTGGGTCCTCTTTGTACCCTTAACTCGAAATAATGAACAGGTTATCCTGTATGGGAGGTTCAGCAGCCACCTACAGGTTTATCTTGTTTCTAAGCTTTTTCTCATTACTTGTCTTCCTTCTATCTTATTGTGATCCAAGTAGAAGGGGTGTGCACACTAGGGGCTCTGTTATTATGGTCATTATGTTATCCGTAGGTGGTTACAGGGGATTGACCCCGGCCTACAATGTTGAAGTGGTTACAGGGGATTGACTCCGGCTTACGTTCTCTTATGGTCTTTCTTCACCTTCTGACAGGTTAGGCACTTAGACACATACTGACGTTCTCTTTCCTCTCCTTAATAACTAGATTAATTGAATTAATTATGTGATTATTCGGTGTATATATATGTGTATATGATGCGGATGCAAAGGAACTTGTTCTAGAAGTTATTACCTTAACGATTGAACTTTCCCCATAGGTCTTTTATGGTCTTTTTTCACCTTCTGACAGGTTAGGCACTTAGACACATACTCAGCTACCTCTCGCTTCATGTTTGGCCACCAATAGATACCCTTAAGTTCTTTATACAATTTATCACCCCCAGGGTGCACAGAGTATGGAGTATTATGTCCCTCGTCCATAAGGTGTCTCTTAAGGCCATTACACTTCTGTTGTACACACCACCTCCCTTTAAACCTTAGACTCCCATCATCATGAATCTTAAAATCTTTATTTCCTTACCTTGCTTCATTTTCTCTTTGATTTTATCTAGGTGCTCATCACCAACTTGACCCTCTATGATCTCATCAAAAACTGACAAACCCAAAGAAAGGGTACCAAGTCTTGCCTCACTTTCCCCAGGATTTAAAATTTCTAGGCTCAACCTTTGCATATCCCGACACAACTCCTCAGGGACTATCAAAGCACTCAAGCTATGACTCGATTTCCTACTCAAGGTGTCAGCAACCACGTTTGCTTTCCCCTCATGATACTGGATGTCTAGGTCATAGTCCTTTATTAACTTTAGCCATCTTCTTTGCCTCATATTCAGGTCTTTTTGAGTGAAAATGTACTTCAAGCTCTTATGGTCTGTAAATATCTTACAAGTTGCTCCATAAAGATAATGTCTCCAAATTTTCAATGCAAACACTATGGCAACTAACTCTAGATCATGGGTAGGGTAATTTGCCTCATAAGGTTTCAATTGACGCGACGCATACGCTATTACCTTACCATTATGCTGTAACACACATCCTAGACCATTCTTCGAAGCATCACTATATACCTCAAATCCCTCATTCCCATCATGCAGGGTTAAAACAGGTGTAGAGGTTAAACGATCCTTCAAAATCTAAAAAGCTTCCTTACACTTTTCACTCCACTCAAACTTAGACTCCTTTTTTATCAAGTTGGTCATAGGCCTCGCTATCTTCGAAAAATCTCTCACGAATCTTCTATAATAGCCAGCTAGACCCAAGAAACTCCTAATATCTGATACACTCTTTGGAGTTGGCCACTCATTCACAACTTGAATCTTAGCAGGGTCTACTGAGACTCCTTCCTTAGACACATAGTGACCCAAAAACGCTACTTTCTCCAAAACGAAACTCACACTTAGAGAACTTGGCATAGAATTGGTTTTTCCTCAAAGTCTCCGAAATAATCCTCAAGTGCTCATCATGCTCAACTTCATTCCTCGAATATATTAAGATGTCATCAATGAAAACCACCATAAATTTATCTAGAAACTCATGAAAGATCTTATTCATTAAGTCCATAAATATAGCAGGAGCATTGGTTAACCCAAATGGCATTACAATGAACTCATAGTGACCATAACGTTTTCCAAAGGCAGCTTGAGGTACATCCTTATCGGCTACCCTCAATTGATAATATCCTAAACGTAAGTCAGTCTTTAAGAAAACACTCGCTCCATTCAGTTGGTCAAATAGGTCATCTATTCTAGGCAAAGGGTATTTGTTTTTGATGGTTACATTATTCAACTCTCTATAGTCAATACATAGCCTCATAATTCCATCATTTTTCTTCACAAATAACACAGGAGCTCCCCAAGGTGATGCATCAGGCCTAATATAACCTTTGTCTAAGAGCTCTTGCAATTGCACCTTCAACTCACTTATCTCAGGAGGTGCCATTCTATAGGGTGCCTTAGATATAGGTGCAGTTCCAGGAACTAAGTCTATGGTGAACTCAACAGCTCTAGAAGGTGGCAACCTAATATCTCACTTGGAAACACATCCATAAACTCGTTCACTATTGGGACATCCTCAAGTTTCACTTCGACTCCCTTGCTCACATCCTGCACACTACAGAAAAATAAGTCGCACCCTTTTCTCATCAATTTCCTCATTTGCATAGCAGAGATAACTCCAAATTTCTTAGGTTTCCCAAAACGTCTATAGGAGGTCAATTTTCCCAAAGGGTTTCTCAACACTACCTTTTGAATCTCACAATCAATATTAGCCTTGTAAAGACTCAACCAACTCATTCCAAGAATCACATCTAGGTCTCCTAAATTGAATTATATTAAGTCAGACGGAAAAACACAGCCTCCTATCTTCAAAGGCAGGTTTTTAAACAACTTAGTACACCTTATGATTTCGCCAGTAGGAATGCTAATAGACAAGTCAATTGATTCAAATTCCACTAACCCCGGACTCTTTAGGACAAAAGACGATATAAAAGAATAAGTTTTCCCCGAATCAAATAGCGTTTTAACAAGGACTGAGTTAATAGAAAAATTACCAGTAACTACATCGGCAGACTTCTCAGCTTCATTTCGACTCATCACGTACATCTTTCCCGCAGGCTTATTCTGATTGGGGTTCTCACTTGCAGGTTTATTATAGTTCCCCTGATTATTCGGCTGCCCTCCAGGCTTAGGACCTTAATTGGTTTCCTGACTAGTTAGACCCTGACCTAACCTGGTTGCCATTACCTTGACTCTTCAACTCTTTCCCATGCTTAGCGTAGCACTCGAACTCCCTATGACCCTTCTTCCGGCAGTAGTGGGAAATTACTGGTTCTCCCTTATAATCTTTCCCAGGATGATTTTTGTTACACTTTCTGCAATGGTAAACACTATCAGGTCTACCCTGACTATGGTTATCCTGGTTGTTCCTCCCTTCGCTACAACCTCATGTGCAAATCTAGACAAGGCTATGAACTTGCCGTAGTACTCAAAGATGGTCAAGCTACCCATCCTCAAATTAATGAACTCTTGGGCTTTTTGCTTCCTCATAAAGGCAGGCTAAAACTTCCCTCTCAAGGCAACCACAAAAGCAGCCCAATTGAATCCTTCAGTCGCACTCAGTCTAGCCCCACTCTCTCTCTACCATAGGTCAGCCTCATCCTTCAGGTACAACACAGTCTGACCCACTCTTATATCTTCAGGACAGTTCACTACCTCAAATAGCTTCTCGAACTCCCTAATCCAATTTTCTAAGAAGGTCAGGTCAAATTGCCCCTTAAAATAGGGTGGTTTAACCTTAGCTAATCTTTGGAACATTTCCCCAGCAGTCTCAGGACGCTCAGCTCTCTCCTGAGTCAATTTCTCCGCCAAGAGGCCAATAGCAGCAACTAATTCAGTATTGTTGGTCATTCTACTCCGGGACCTAAAAGTAATATAACTCTACTTTAGGTTCCAGTATTACTTATGTGGTCATCTAATAAGACAATATTTGATTTGATCATTAAAGATCGCATCAACAAATAATTTCTCACTAGTTTCAGCATGAAATGTTCTCTAATAATCACATAATCATTCATGTAAAATATATTCACATCATCGTGCAAGTAGAAACCAGCAAGTAAGAATATAATCATATAATGAAAATTTAAATAAATAAATAAAAAATATTCCCATCACGTGCCTAGAATAAATTAAATAATAACTTTTATTCTTCCATAAAGGGTATTTAATAAAAAGAATGTCATAATATTATATTTTCCTAAAACAATAATTCTATAAAACCTCTCTATCACTGTTGGTCAAACATCCAACATTATTTCTATGATAAAAACTAGTATACAGTATATTATTAACTCGAGACATAAAATAAATCTAAGGTACTACATTATTAGTCCTATCCTTAGCTTCTTGATACTGATCAGGCATAAATGTTGCATCATCAGCTTCCTCTTCTTCCCCATCCTCATCAAAATCGATGTACTTCTTCTGCCTTTTGGATTGGGTCGAGTATCCTCATCCTCTTCAGGTTCAGTTTCATAACTGAAACAAGCATGAGAAATGTCCTCCCTAGTTTTACCCCTAAGGTATTCCTTTCCTCAGGATGCAACGCATAGTCCATTCTAGATTAGTGTATTCTCTATCGTCGATGAGTGCAATGTCTTCGCAACTTCATCGTCACTCAGGATGATGGGATTATAGTAGCTTCCTAGTCTGGCAGACATGTTTAGGGAGCTACAATACAATAAAACATAATGTCTTAGTGATGAGTCATATTAATATAGGCATTTCATGATGCATTTAGGTTGCATTTTAGGATCATTTAGTTGCATTCTTAGTCCATAATTGCATATAGTTACTTAAGTTGAGAAGATATTACTCTTGTGTGTGTTTTCGGTGTTTTTGATAGTTTTCAAGTATTGAGAACACAATTGGAGTATTATTGATATGAGATAGAATAATAATATTATGTAGTGTTCTAGTTCTGTTAGAATTCTATGTAAATTAAGGTTTTATTTAATTAAGTGTTTAAGTGATAAAGGAATCCTATTATACTTAGGAGTTTAATTCCTTATCATTGAGACTTAATAATTATCTATATTAGGCGTGTGATAATTAGGTTGTTATTTATCTTTTATCTTTAAGCTTTCCTAGTTCTAGTAGGTTTAGGAAAATCTTGTAATATAAATAGGATTTTTGGCCATTTGAATAAAGTAGAGAAGTTTTTGAGTTTAACCTATTCCTTGTGGAATTAAAGTTTTAGGAATGAATCCAAGTTTAAGCAGTGAATGCAAACCCTAGTTATCATCACCCTTGGTTAGGAGTTGATAATTTCATATCATTGAAATTCTTGTGCGTGAGGCATAGGTTTTTCTAATCAAATTCATTAAAGAAAACATAAAAAAACTAATCTTTCTAATCAAGAACAAAGTATAGCCTTCAATTTCACATCAATTGGTGTGGCTTCTGGGATCATAAAGGTGTTTCATTGAGATTGGAAGGTTATAACTCGTGCAAGACTAAAACCTCCCGTAACAGCCAGTTTTTAAAGTAACTTTGAACGACTCGTTCTCCCAACTCCGGTCAAATTTTTGGATGATTCTTAATCCTAGATTGGACTACTATTTGTCTAATTTTCTATCCAAAAATTTCGTAAGATTTCGAGTTGATTTGATATATATTCGAGACTGATCTTTCGAATTGGTCAGAAATCGGGTTAATCTGGCACAGTGTTGGGAGAATTAAAACTGCAAACTATTGGCTTGGAATTTTGTGATGAAATTTTTGTCGAGTGTTGAAAACACATAAGTCTACCTGGATATAAAATTTCAAAAATTTTCGAGGTGATTTGATTGCGTTTTGGGGTACAGATTTCAGATGTATTTTCTGGACAGTTTTATGTCAGTTTGAGAATTATGGACATGAATGTCTCGACTGAGTTCTTAGAGGCTTATAAACGAATTGAAAAGGCTAAGAAAGATATTTATGATATTTTGCATCCCTTGGATACATGGATTCATTGTTTGAAGTGTCAAGGTCTTGGTCACAAAGAATATCAATGCCCTAATGAAGATTACGTTTCTAAGGAAGAACATGCATTGTTCTTTGCAACAGCGATTGAAGAGGGTAAGTTATCTTTGGATAGTTTCGTTTCTATAGTTCCCTCGTCGGATCAAGCTACGTCCATCATGAATCTTTGAATTGTCCCACTCCCCAAGTGCCATCCTTTGACATTCAAGATGACTTAACGATTGCGTCTTTGGCTTGTACCACCACCAAAGGTCCGATCTTGAATGCACCATGTACGACTAAAGCTCCAAGGAAGTGTTGGGTACCACCATATGGCGCTACTCCTGCTGATTTTTGTTGTTATGTGGTAATTCTTGGCAACACACGTCCAATAGAGTTGTGTATTCTACTGCTGTTTTTCATCCGTGAACTTAAAATAATGGATCATGGAATTCGCGCGTGGATGATTGCTTGGCTACGACAAAACTTGAGACAAGTTTTATTCTACAGGGGGAGTATGATATGAGATAGAATAATAATATTATGTAGTATTCTAGTTCTGTTAGAATTCTATGTAAATTAAGGTTTTATTTAATTAAGTGTTTAAGTGATAAAGGAATCCTATTATACTTAGGAGTTTAATTCCTTATCATTGAGTCTTAATAATTATCTATATTAGGCGTGTGATTATGTTAGGCGTGTGATAATTAGGTTGTTATTTATCTTTTATCTTTAAGCTTTCCTAGTCTGAGTAGGTTTAGGAAAATCTTGTAATATAAATAGGATTTTCGGTCATTTGAATAAAGTAGAGAAGTTTTTGAGTTTAACCTATTCCATGTGGAATTAAAGTTTTAGGAGTGAATCCAAGTTTAAGCAGTGAATGCAAACCCTAGTAATTATCACCCTTGGTTAGGAGTTGATAATTTCATATCATTGAAATTCTTGTGCGTGAGGCATAGGTTTTTCTAATCAAATTCATTAAAGAAAACATAAAAAAACTAATCTTTCTAATCAAGAACAAAGTATAGCCTTCAATTTCACATCAATTATTGGACAAGCTTAAGCATGAGAAACATCTAGGAAGGAGCTAAGTCAAATGAGAAGTCCAAAGGGCATCTTCAAGTCCGATTGCAACTCAAACATAGCGGAAACATATTAAAAGAAGTATGGAAATTGAGTCATGTGCACTCTTTTGATCATAACTCATTATCCAGAGATCAGAATTTAGTGATTCTAGTGGGGTTGGAAACTAGACTTGAAGAGCTTTTCAACTGTATATTACACACCCTGATACGACTTCTAGTTTGCGAGATATGGTATTTTCAAGTTGATGCTGTTTTGCAGCCCGAAAACCCGCGGCCGCGGGTTATTCCGGGTTTCCTAGTCGAATACGGCTTTATCTTTTGACGAATTAGACTCTATTTTTCTAGTTGTTTTAGGAAATAGAAAGGTATAAAGACTCAAGGGAATATTATTATTTCCTACCTTATTTTCTATTTTGTTTTTTCCATCATTAATTCATTAAAGATTAGAACTTTTTTTTTCTCTCAATTATTGAATAACCCTAGTTTTGTTTTTTCCCCAATTACATTGAATTTTCAATAGAAGCTTTGATTTTTGCAAGATTGGTTCTACAATTGGTATTATTTCTTTTCTCTTCTTATTCCTATTCAATCCTTTATTATTAATTCATGTTTGCTTATTTAATTATGAATATGTTTTCCCCAATTATGATTGAGTAGTCTATTTCTAGGGTTTAGGGGGATCCATGATCAATAGGAAGGGATGTTTATTAAAGTATTGATTTTTATTGATGCATGTTGATTCATATTGAATGTTTTTATGTCTTTTCAATCCAATTTGGCCATATTTGATTGTTATAGTGTTGCAATATTAGGTTATGCGCCGAGAGGTATAAACTTGATAATAAGGCTAGTTTCAATAGGTAGAATTGGTGTTAATAAATTGCGAGAGCCTGTTAATATCGTTCTATGCTTGATTTAGACTTGAGAGAGCGAATCAATCTGTTTAACTGCATTATTAATTGTTGATTTTAGTGTTTCATCCCGAAATATTGATCATTGGTGAACCTATGCCCTAGACTTTTTATTCTTGATAATTCTTGATATAGTTATAGTCTAGTTTAGTATAATTACTCACAAACACTCGTTCCTATACTCTAGATATGACTGACAATTAGGAAAAGAACACTGTTTCTCTGTGGATTCGACCCTACTTCCCTGACTACTATTTGTTAGAGGACTTTAGGACTACTTTTATAAGGTGATACGACTTTCGCCTGTCAAAATTTGGCGCCGTTGCCGGGGAAACGGTTTTGTTCCATTTTCTTTAATTGTTTTAGAGTCTAGATTATATACTCTCGTCTCAGAGAACACTTGTTCTTTGGGACAAAATCTCTTAATTGTTTGTTCTTTAGTTCTTCTATGCGCAGGGCTTTGAGTTTAGATTGCCTACAATTTGATCCTGAAATCGAATGATCCTTTCATAGACAGAAGAACTTTTCCAGACAGTTGCGAGATAATCCAAGGGAAGATAATCCTTTGGATTCTGACTCTGATTCTACCAGCATTGTCTTTATTGCTCCACCAGAATCAGAGATGGCTCGGAGGCTTACTGACTTTTCCCAACCCTCTTTGGCTGAACTTCCCAAGAGCAATCAAATGCCTGAAATCGAAGCTGTAATTTCGAGATCAAACCTGCATTGCTAAACATGATCGAAAGAAAACAATTTGGTGGTGGACCTAATGAAGACCCTAATCTTCATTATCAGGATTTCTGCCAATATTGCTTTACCATTAAGCAGCAGGGAGTGACACAAGATCAAATTCGGGAGATTCTTTTCCCATTTTCACTTCGAGACAAGGCAAAGATGTGGTACAATGGGATTAATCGAGCCACTCTTGGGATCACTGATTGGAATACCTTGCTCTAGCTTTCTACAGAAAGTACTACCCTCCAGAGAAGACTGCTAGGTTGCGTAGTCAGATTACAAACTTCACCCAAGGGACTGATGAGTCTTTACATGAAGCCTGGGAAAGATTTAAAGATCTTCAGAGAGAATGTCCCCATCATGGTCTACAAAAATGGTTCCTAGTTCAGGGATTCTACAATGGTTTGGGGAACAACTCGAGACTTATCCTTGACTCTGCCCAAATGGGAGAATCATGAAACTAGAAATTAATGTTGCACATGATTTGATCGAGGAGATGGCTATCCACAACTCTCAATATGGTAATCCTCGAGGACTAGCTAACAAGGGTGGAAAGCATGAGATAGATTTTATATCCCTATTAGCTGCACAGATGAATGCACAGCAATAAACTTGACAATATGCAGCTCTCCTCTCCTGCAAGTGTTGCTGCTTTGGGTACTACCTCCGAGATTATGTGTGATAATTGTGGCATAGTTGACATTGGGCACAAGAGTGTCGGAGTTCTCTCGAACAAGTTAATGCTTTTCAAGCATATCGGCCGAACAACCCATATCCAACACATACAATCCAGGATTGAGAAATCATCCTAACTTGTCTTACAAGAGTACTAATGTCCTGAATCCTCCTGCACCACAACCACAAGCACAACAATTGAACCAGCGGTACTACCACAACCTTCCCAACACCCTCCTGGTTTCTCTAGACCACCTTTCAATCCATCTCAACAAGCACCTCCTGCCGACCCAATGATGGTTGAGATGAGAAACATGATGCTACAAATGCAAAAAGATCGACAAGCTGACAAGGCACAAATTGAGTCCATTCTAGCTCACAATAAGATGTTGGAGAATCAGTTGGCACAATTGGCTACTTCGAACTCTACTCGACAACAGGTGCTCTTCCAGCACAACCTGTTCAGCCTACAGATTCGGCAAATGCCATCACTCTCCGAAGTGGTTCTCACTACAATGGACCACCCATGCTATTGATGATACTTGAGTGTGGAAAATGATAAGGAACAGGTCCCAGCCGAAGCTAAAATTGACAAGGAGAACTCTAAGCACGCCACTGAACATGACGAGACCAATGAAGCCAAAAAGCCTTCTATTGAGATTCCTCCTATAAAATTTCTTTCCCCAATCGTCACCTCAAGAGTAAGCTAGACAAACAATTTGGTAAGTTTTTGGAAGTCGTCAAGAATCTTCAGGTAACAGTTCCTTTCACGGAAGTAATTACTCAAGTGCCTGCTTATGCTAAATTTATGAAAGATATCTTGACTAGGAAACGGGCTTTTAACGAGGTGGAGACAGTTGCTTTTACTGAAGAAGTAGTGCCATTTTACAAAATAAATCTCCACCAAAATTAAAAGACCCTGGTAGTTTCTCTATACCTTGTCACATTGGTAGTTTGTTCATTGATAAAGCTTTATGTGATTTGGGGGCTAGTGTGAGTGTTATGCCATTGTCTGTTTCCTCCAAATTGAAGATGGGAAGTTTGAAAGTTACCAATATTACTCTACAAATGGCTGACCGTTCCGTTAAATACCCCCTAGGTATTTTAGAGGTTGTACCTGTTAGAGTAGGTAAATTTTTTATTCCCGTGGACTTTGTTGTACTTGATATGGAGGAAGATAGGCAAATTCCAATCATTTTGGGTAGCCATTCCTTCATACTGCTGGTGCCGTCATTGATGTGAAAAATGGTAAGCTTACACTATCTGTTGGAGATGATGAGGTCTCTTTTAATCTGAGCACTGCTTTGAAAAGTCCTATGCTAGAGGAAAAGTGCTATAGTATTGATGTGGTTGATGTAATCTGCCATGATAACATGCCCCAAGCTCTCTATGGAGATCCCTTGGAGGCGGTACTTTGAGGATGAAGCGATGAAGTAGATGCTATTGAGAGGATGCTAGCAAGTGAAGAATCTGACCTTGGTGGATGCCAACAGGTAAAGAGGTTCGATCGATCTGTGTGCAATGTTGAGGTAAAGAAACCCGACCATAAACCTCTCCCCTCTCACTTGAAGTATGTCTTTTTAGATGAGCAAGAGTTAGATCCTGTAATTGTCAGTGCTGCACTCGATGATAGCCAACTTTCCAAACTTCTAGTTGTTCTGAAAAATCAAAGAAGGCTATAGGGTATGTATTGATGATTTGAAGGGTATTAGCCCCGATTTTTGTATGCACAGGATACACCTCGAGGATGACCATAAGCCGTGCATTCAACCACAAAGGAGATTGAACCCAAACATGCAGGAAGTGGTCAAGAAGAGGTGATGAAACTACTCGATGCAGGTATTATCTACCCTATTGCTGACTCTAAGTGGGTAAGTCCTGTCCAAGTAGTACAAAAAAGGTGGCATGACTGTTGTGAAAAATGAAAAGAATGAGCTAATCCCTACTAGAACTGTGACTGGATGGCGTATGTGTATAGACTATAGGAGACTCAACATGGCCACTAAAAAGGACCACTTCTCTCTACCTTTTATTGACCAAATGCTTGAACGATTGGCTTGTCATAAATACTTTTGCTATTTGGATGGGTATTCAGGTTTCTTCCAAATTCCCATTCATCCTAATGATCAAGAAAGGACCACATTCACATGCCCTTATGGCACTTTTGCATATCGTAGAATGCCCTTTGGTTTGTGTAATGCCCCTGCCACCTTTCAACGCTGCATGATGAGTATCTTTTCTGAGTTCATCGAGTCTATCATGGAAGTCTTTATGGATGATTTTAGTGTGTATGGTTCCACGTTCGATACATGCTTAGTTAACCTCACTAAAGTCCTGAAAAGATGTGAAGAGTGTCATTTGGTCTTAAACTGGGAAAAGTGTCATTCTATGGTGACCGAAGGAGTTGTCTTAGGCCATATTGTTTCTGATAGGGGCATCCAAGTTGATCGAGCTAAGGTCCAAGTGATTGAGCAATTACCCCCACCAGCTAACGTTAAAGGGGTACGAAGCTTCCTTGGTCATGCGGGATTTTATCGTCGTTTTATCAAGGATTTTTCGAAAATTGCTAAACCACTAACCCAACTCTTTCTTAAGGATGCTCCATTTGTTTTTACTGATGAGTGTCTTGAGTCTTTTGACAGGATCAAGCAAGCTTTAATAACTGCACCTATTATCCGCTCTCCCGATTGGGAACTCCCTTTCGAGATAATGTGTGACGCCAGTGATTATGCGGTTGGAGCAGTACTTGGTCAATGTAAGGATAAGGTCTTGCATGCAATCTACTACGCTAGCAAGACATTGGACGAGGCTCAAGTCAACTATGCTACTACAGATAGGAGCTTTTGGCTATTGTCTATGCTTTAGAGAAGTTCAGATCTTATCTGATTGGCTCTAAGTTATTATCTACACTGATCATGCTGCTTTGAAGTACCTTCTCTCTAAGAAGGAAGCTAAGCCTAGGCTCATTCGATGGATTCTCTTGCTCCAAGAGTTCGACATAGAAATTCGTGATACGAAGGGCGCAGAGAACGTAGTTGCAGAGCACCTATCAAGGATCAGGCATGAAGATGGTATGAACTTGATGAGTCATATTAATATAGGCATTTCATGATGCATTTAGGTTGCATTTTAGGATCATTTAGTTGCATATTAGTCCATAATTGCATATAGTTACTTAAGTTGAGAAGATATTACTCTTTTGTGTGTTTTCGGTGTTTTTGATAGTTTTCAGGTATTGAGAACACAATTGGAGTATTATTGGACAAGCTTAAGCATGAGAAGCATCTAGGAAGGAGCTAAGTCAAATGAGAAGTCCAAAGGGCATCTTCAAGTCGGATTGCAACTCAAACATAGCGGAAACGTATTAAAAGAAGTATGGAAATTGAGTCATGTGCACTCTTTTGATCATAACTTATTATCCAGAGATCGGAATTCAGTGATTCCAGTGGGGTTGGAAACTAGACTTGAAGAGCTTTCCAACGGTATATTACACGCCCCGATACGACTTCTAGTTTGGGAGATATGGTCTTTGCAAGTTGACGCTGTTTTGCAGCCGAAAACCGCGGCCGCGGATTATTCCGGGTTTCCTAGTCGAATAAGGCTTTATCTTTTGACGAATTGACTCTATTTTTCTAGTTGTTTTAGGAAATAGAAAGGTATAAAGACTCAAGGGAATATTATTATTTCCTATCTTATTTTCTATCTTGTTTTTCCATCATTAATTCATTAAAGATTAGAACTCTTTTTTCTCTCAATTATTGAAGAACCCTAGTTTTGCTTTTTCCCAATTACATTGAATTTTCAATAGAAGCTTTGATTTTTGCAAGATTGGTTCTACAATTGGTATTATTCTCTTCTCTTCTTATTCCTATTCAATCCTTTATTATTAATTCATGTTTGCTTATTTAATTATGAATATGTTTTCCCAATTATGATTGAGTAGTCTATTTCTAGGGTTTAGGGGATCCATGATCAATTAGGAAGGGATGTTTAATTAAAGTATTGATTTTTATTGATGCATGTTGATTCCTATTGAATGTTTTTATATCTATTCAATCCAATTTGGCCAGATTTGATTGTTATAGTGTTGCAATATTAGGTTATGCGCCGAGAGGTATAAACTTGATATTAAGGCTAGTTTCAATAGGTAGAATTGGTGTTAATAAATTGCGAGAGCCTGTTAATATCGTTCTATGCTTGATTTAGACTTGAGAGAGCGAATCAATCTGTTTAACTGCATTATTAATTGTTGATTTTAGTGTTTCATCCCGAAATATTGATCATTGGTGAACCTATGCCCTAGACTTTTTATTATTGATAATTCTTGATAAGTTATAGTTTAGTTTAGTATAATTACTCACAAACACTCGTTCCTATACTCTAGATTTGACTGACAATTAGGAAAAGAACACTGTTTCTCTGTGGATTCGACCCTACTTCCCTGACTACTATTTGTTAGAGGACTTAGGATTACTTTTGATAAGGTGATACGACTTTAGCCTGTCAAAATTTGGCGCCGTTGCCGGGGAAACGGTTTTGTTCCATTTTCTTTAATTGTTTTAGAGTCTAGATTATATACTCTCGTCTCAGAGAACACTTGTTCTTTGGGACAAAATCTCTTAATTGTTTGTTCTTTAGTTCTTCTATGCGCAGGAGTTTGAGTTCAGATTGCCTACAATTTGATCCTGAAATCGAAAGATCCTTTCATAGACAGAAGAACTTTTCCAGACAGTTGCGAGATAATCCAAGGGAAGATAATCCTTTGGATTCTGACTCTGATTCTACCAGCATTGTCTCTTTGCTCCACCAGAATCAGAGATGGCTCGGAGGCTTACTGATTTTCCCAACCCTCTTTGGCTGAACTTCCCAGAAGCAATCAAATGCCTGAAATCGAAGCTGTAAATTTCGAGATCAAACCTGCATTGCTAAACATGATCGAAAGAAAACAATTTGGTGGTGGACCTAATGAAGACCCAATCTTCATTATCAAGATTTCTGCCAATATTGCTCTACCATTAAGCAGCAGGGAGTGACACAAGATCAGATTCGGGAGATTCTTTTCCCATTTTCACTTCGAGACAAGGCAAAGATGTGGTACAATGGGATTAATCGAGCCACTCTTGGGATCACTGATTGGAATACCTTGGCTCTAGCTTTCTACAGAAAGTACTACCCTCCAGAGAAGACTGCTAGGTTGCGTAGTCAGATTACAAACTTCACCCAAGGGACTGATGAGTCTTTACATGAGGCATGGGAAAGATTTAAAGATCTTCAGAGAGAATGTCCCCATCATGGTCTACAAAAATGGTTCCTAGTTCAAGGATTCTACAATGGTTTGGGGAACAACTCGAGACTTATCCTTGACTCTGCAGCAAATGGGAGATTCATGAAACTGAAATTGATGCTGCCATGATTTGATCGAGGTGGCTATCCACAACTCTCAATATGGTAATCCTCGAGGACTAGCTAACAAGGGTGGAAAGCATGAGATAGATTCTATATCCATTAGCTGCACAGATGAATGCAATCAGCAATAACTTGACAATATGCAACTCTCCTCTCCTGCAAGTGTTGCTGCTTTGGGTACTACATCCGTGATTTGTGTGATAATTGTGGACATTGGACATTGGGCACAAGAGTGTCGGAGTTCCTCGAACAAGTTAATGCTTTTCAAACATATCAGCCGAACAACCCATACTCCAACACATACAATCCAGGTTGAGAAATCATCCTAACTTGTCTTACAAGAGCACTAATGTCCTAATCCTCCTACCACAACCACAAGCACAACAATTGAACCAGAGGTACTACCAACCACCTTCCCAACACCCTCCTGGTTTCTCTAGACCACCTTTCAATCCATCTCAACAAGCACCTCCTGCCGATCCAATGATGGTTGGAGATGAGAAACATGATGCTACAAATGCAAAAGGATCGACAAGCTGACAAGGCACAAATTGAGTCCATTCTTGCTCACAATAAGATGTTGGAGAATCAGTTGGCACAATTGGCTACTTCGAACTCTACTCGACAACAAGGTGCTCTTCCAGCACAACCTGTTCAGCCTACAGATTCGGCAAATGCCATCACTCTCCGAAGTGGTTCTCACTACAATGGACCACCCATGCCTATTGATGATACTTTGAGTGTGAAAATGATAAGGAACAGGTCCCAGCTGAAGCTAAAAATGACAAGGAGAACTCTCAGCAAGCCACTGAACATGAAAGACCAATGAAGCCAAAAAGCCTGCTATTGAGATTCCTCCTATCAAACTTCCTTTCCCCAATCGTCACCTAAGAGTAAGCTGGACAAGCAATTTGGTAAGTTTTTGGAAGTCGTCAAGAATCTTCAGGTAACAGTTCCTTTCACGGAATTAATTACTCAAGTGCCTGCTTATGCTAAATTTATGAAAGATATCTTGACTAGGAAAAGGGCTTTTAACGAGGTGGAGACAGTTGCTTTTACTGAAGAATGTAGTGCCATTTTACAAAATAAATCTCCACCAAAATTAAAAGACCCTGGTAGTTTCTCTATACCTTGTCACATTGGTAGTTTGTTCATTGATAAAGCTTTATGTGATTTGGGGGCTAGTGTGAGTGTTATGCCATTGTCTGTTTCCTCAAAATTGAAATGGGAAGTTTGAAAGTTACCAATATTACTCTACAAATGGCTGACCGTTCTGTTAAATACCCCTAGGTATTTTAGAGGATGTACCTGTTAGAGTAGGTAAATTTTTTATTCCCTGGACTTTGTTGTACTTGATATGGAGGAAGATAGGCAAATTCCAATCATTTTGGGTAGGCCATTCCTTCACACTGCAGGTGCCGTCATTGACGTGAAAAATGGAGATGATGAGGTCACTTTTAATCTAAGCACTGCTTTGAAAAGTCCTATGCTAGAGGAAAAGTGTTGGAGTATTGATGTGGTTGATGTAATTTGCCATGATAACATGCCCCAAGCTCTCTATAGAGCCCCTTGGAGGCGGTACTTTTTCTTGAGTCTTCCACAGGTGATGGCAGTATATGGAGCAATGAGGTAGCTGCTATTGAGAAGATGCTCGAAAGTGAAGAATTCGACCTTGATGGATGCCAACAGGTAAAGAGGTTCGATCGATCTGTGTGTAATGTAGAGGTAAACGGTCGTGCGAGACCTGCATAAACCAGCGCTATTCGGGAGGCAACCCGAATCTCTAACTCTTTTTTTTCCTTTTACTCTTCATTTCTCTAAACAAAAAAAAGAAACAAAAATATTTGCATATTGAATTTACTTGAATTCAATTTATTTTTATTTTTGTGTTTTTGAATTCACTTGAATTCGTTTCTTTTTTTTTAGTTTAGTTAGTTTCTTTTCGTAGTTTCTTTTAGTTTTTGAATTCACTTGAATTCAAGCTTCATTTTTTATTAGACTAACCATGCTAACAAGTGTTGTTTAGTGGTTTTGGTGTATAATTTTTGACTATAGGTGAAAGCATAAGCTCCAACATGCGCCCGCGGGAATTTGGCTCCACTATCACCCTTTTTCCTCCAGCCCGCGGGGTAACACGCGCCCGCAGACCCCAACACCCCTAACAGCCCACCCCTCATGTTCGCCCGCGGGATATACCCCGCACCCGTGGGTTTTCGATCTCCCCTACCCCCATCGCGACCCAACACAAAACCTACACAAAAAAAAAAAAAAAACAACCAACCACCAACCCCACACCCTCAAACCCTCAACCCACCCCTTTCCCCACACTTGCCCCGCACCAGCCCCGACGACCGGCGGGCGTCCGACCACCCCGACCACGCCGGCAACCCTAAAACCCTTCAGCGCCCTCTCGCCACTTCGCCCTTCTCCCAGCACCCATAGGCCCCACTCGACCCCTCTCTTCTCTACCGCCTCTTCACCGGGCGTCCGACCGGTTTCCGCCCGCCAGCGACGAGCCACCCTCGGCCACTTGACACAAAACCACCACAAAGCCACCTTTTCCTTTTTTTCCCCATTTACATACACTTCAAACCCTAACCTTTCTCATTGATTTGGGGTTTCTTCTTGAAGGCATCAAATTAGTCTAAGTTCGCGTTTGTGAAGCAGTATGACATGATTTTTGAGTATCTTGACTCTTCTCCCCAATTCATTGGGTAGTAAGCATCTTTTCTCACTTATAATTGTTGTTAATGTTCATCTCGCATTTTTGCTTGGATTATTTTGTTCCCATCTCGCTGAGAATCTTACACATTGACTGAATTGTTAGTTCATCGGATTGTCAGGATTTCTGTGTGGTTTTTGTGGTGGATTGCGGTGTTTGTGGGAGACTTTGGTGTTGGATGATTGTCGGGGTTGGTTCTGATTCTTTTTCTAAACTAGTTTATGCAGTGAGGACACTGCAAATTCTAGCTTGGGGGAGGAATATTCTATCTTTTATGGCTTTTTAGTGTAGATTTCATTGCTTTCATAGGATGTTGCACGGTTTGTACCGCTTATTAGGAGTGGGAGTTTACGTGTAACCAAAAAAATGTACTGCTTTCTTAGTTGCATCATAGTTGCATTTTAGATAGCTCATTTCATTATAGTTTTCATCTATGGGACTATTGTTGGCACACCTTCGAGAATTTTGTGGATATCTCTACTACAGCTCTACAGCTTTGTTGTACAGTGGTTTCATGATTCTTCATAGCATAATTGTGATACGATTGATTGGATGTGGTAAGACTATTTGATCTCTCTGGCTGGCTTTAACTTTACTGTGCAGACAAAATTGACCCATGTGAGCTTCTGTGCCTAATAAACTGACGAATCTGTGTCAGTTATGTTCTTTCATGAGTGATTAGTTCCTCAGTTGATGTATTGATCTTGATTTTGACCTGGTACATCCTTGATACTTGATTGTGTACACTATTTGATATGATTGAGGCGTTCATTTCATGATTTTAGCTCCAGAGTTCTATTTGTTTACATATTTCCCGTCTCTAGCCCCGCTGAGCTTTCTTGACCCTTGCTTGCTACTTACACCCATATTACAACCTTAACCTCATTTGATTATTGTCCCAAGCCTAGCTTGGGGGAGCAAGTGTTAGTTTTGGTCATACTGTATTACATGGATGTAGTTAATGCATGGTTATGTTGAAGGAAAGTGTTATTAATGAGCTTTATCATCGAATTTGAATGTGGTGCAAAGAGATCTTGGCAATATGAAAAAGAGTGAAGAAAAAGAAATGAAAGAACAAAGAAAGTGAACATATTTTGAAAGAAAAGTGAAAAGATTATATATGGGTTACTATGCATGAAAGATATTGTGGTAATGATGGTGTTATATGAAGTTGTGATGAATGCCTTGTTAGGCCGTTTTACATTGATATTTGCTCCCCTTCTTGGCTTTTCCACCACATTTCCCAAAATATGATCCATACCCTTAACCCTAGCCTCATTACAACCCTTGAAAGTTCCTCTTGATCTTTGTGTGTTACATTTTTCGTGTTGAAAGTGAGTCAAAAGGTCAAAGTTAAAGAGTAATGCTTCTTCTGAGTTGATATATATAGCTTGAGATCGTTGAGTTTCATTGCTTTTCGCCCTAAACACAAGAGAGTATTAGTTCACATACCTATAGTGAGGTCTGTCAAGTTTTGTTAAGTCCAGCTTGGGGGAAAGGGTTTGTGGTAAGATTGTCGAGTTGATTGGTCACATGACGTGCTATGCGGCTTTGTTTCATTGATACTCGAATGCTTGGTTCATGTAGGATTGATATCTCTCGTGTTTTGGATTGTGTGCTTGACCCTGTTTTAGTCCCATATTGTAGGTTATCATTTTCTTCCCGTGTCTATTGTTTGATTGCTTGAGGACAAGCAACAGTTTAGCTTGGGGGAGTTTGATGAGTCATATTAATATAGGCATTTCATGATGCATTTAGGTTGCATTTTAGGATCATTTAGTTGCATTATTAGTCCATAATTGCACATAGTTACTTAAGTTGAGAAGATATTACTCTTTTGTGTGTTTTCAGTGTTTTTGATAGTTTTCAGGTATTGAGAACACAATTGGAGTATTATTGGACAAGCTTAAGCATGAAAAGCATCTAGGAAGGAGCTAAGTCAAATGAGAAGTCCAAAGGGCATCTTCAAGTCGGATTGCAACCAAACATAGCGGAAACGTATTAAAAGAAGTATAGAAATTGAGTCATGTGCACTCTTTTGATCATAACTTATCATCCAGAGATTGGAATTCAGTGATTCCAGTGGGGTTGGAAACTAGACTTGAAGAGCTTTCCAACGGTATATCACACGCCCCGATACGACTTCTAGTTTGGGAGATATGGTCTTTGCAAGTTGACGCTGTTTTGCAGCCCGAAAACCGCGGCCGCGGATTATTCCGGGTTTCCTAGTCGAATAAGGCTTTATCTTTTGACGAATTAGACTCTATTTTTCTAGTTGTTTTAGGAATAGAAAGGTATAAAGACTCAAGGGAATATTATTATTTCCTATCTTATTTTCTATTTTGTTTTTCCTCATTAATTCATTAAAGATTAGAACTCTTTTTCTCTCAATTATGAAGAACCCTAGTTTTGCTTTTTCCCAATTACATTGAATTTTCAATAGAAGCTTTGATTTTTGCAAGATTGGTTCTACAATTGGTATTATTTCTCTTCTCTTCTTATTCCTATTCAATCCTTTATTATTAATTCATGTTTGCTTATTTATTATGAAATGTTTTCCCCAATTATGATTGAGTAGTCTATTTCTAGGGTTTAAGGGGATCCATGATCAATTAGGAAGGGATGTTTAATTAAAGTATTGATTTTTATTGATGCATGTTGATTCCTATTGAATGTTTTTATATCTATTCAATCCAATTTGGCCAGATTTAATATTTATATTCAGTGTTCATGATAATGGGTTTATAAGGGTTATTGCGCCGAGAGGTATAAACTTGATATTAAGACTAGTTTCAATAGGTAGAATTGATGTTAATAAATTGCGAGAGCCTGTTAATATCGTTCTATGCTTGATTTAGACTTGAGAGAGTGAATCAATCTATTCAACTGCATTATTAATTGTTGATTTTAGTGTTTCATCCCGAAATATTGATCATTGGTGAACCTATGCCCTAGACCTTTTTATTATTGATAATTCTTGATATAGTTATAGTTTAGTTTAGTATAATTACTCACAAACACTCGTTCATATACTCTAGATTTGACTGACAATTAGGAAAAGGACACTGTTTCTCTGTGGATTCGACCCTACTTCCCTGACTACTATTTGTTAGAGGACTTAGGATTACTTTTGATAAGGTGATACGACTTTAGCCTGTCAGAACTCAACTCCTATAGATGATTCTTTTCCTGACGATCATTTATATGCAGTCACAGCACAGATTCCTTGGTTTGCCGACTACACCAATTACTTGGTAGGCGGTGTGATACCTCCTGATATGTCCTACCAACAGAAGAAAAGGTTCCTCCATGATGTCAAATTCTACTTTTGGGATGACCCTCACTTGTTTCGTGAATGTTCAGATGGTCTTTTTCGAAAATGTGTACCTGAATGGGAGGTCAATGGAGTCCTGAATCGTTGCCATAACTCACCTATGGAGGGCATCATGGCCCTTCCAGGACTGTTGCAAAGCTCCATGAGTCGGGTTTCTTTTGGCCGACAATGTTCAAGGATGCACAGTCTTTCATCATGTCATGTGACGCTTGCCAGAGGACCGGCAATATTTCGAGAAGGCATGAGATGCCCCAAACCGGTATTCTAGAAGTTGAAATCTTCGATGTTTGGGGTATTGACTTTATGGGACCGTTCCCCTCCTCCAATGGAAATTGCTACATATTGGTTGCTGTGGATTATGTCTCTAAGTGGGTTGAAGCCGTGGCATCTCCTACTAATGATTCTAAGGTGTCATAGCTTTGTTCAAGAAGATCATATTTCCAAGGTTTGGGGTCCCACGAGCTGTGATTAGTGATGGAGGCTCCCATTTTCATGAACGACATTTAGACACCCTTTTAAAGAAATATGGCGTCTACCATCGTACTGGATTAGCATACCATCCTCAAACAAGTGGGCAGTAGAGGTTTCAAACCGCGAAATTAAGTCCATCCTTGAGAAGGTAGTTGCAAGGTCTAGGAAGGATTGGAGCACGAAATTAGATGACACACTCTGGGCTTATAGAACTGCATTCAAGACGCCTATTGATACTTCACCGTATAGGCTTGTGTATGGAAAAGCGTGCCACCTCCCTGTTGAATTAGAATATAAAGCTTTTTGGGCGATCAAGGAGCTTAATATGGATCAAAAGCTCGCAGGGGAGAAACGTCTTCTACAACTCAATGAGCTTGATGAGTTTCGGTTGCTAGCGTATGATAGTGCCCGAGTCTACAAGGAGGAAACCAAGAAGTGGCATGACAAAAAGATCCTCCCTCGGGAATTCACGATTGGAGATAAGGTTTTACTCTATAACTCTAGGCTAAAAATCTTTCCTGGAAAGTTAAAGTCTAGATGGTCAGGCCCTTTCACAGTTACCAGAGTGAACATATTCGGTTCAGTCGAGATTATGAACGAAAAAGGTGAAAGTTTCAAGGTGAATGGTCAACGTTTGAAGTTGTACTATGAAGGCGCTCTTGTGGGTCTAGCTGAGGTACTCTACCTCCAAACACCTACCTCTACTAGTCATTGAAAAGAGGTAAACGGTCGTGTGGGACCTGCATAAACCAGCGCTATTCGGGAGGCAACCCGAATCTCTAACTCTTCTTTTTCCTTTTACTCTTCATTTATCTAAACAAAAATAAAAGAACAAAAATATTTGCATATTGAATTCACTTGAATTCAATTTAATTTTAATCTTTTGTGTGTTTTTGAATTCACTTGAATTCGTTTCTTAATTTTTAGTTAAGTTAGTTTCTTTTAGTTTTTGAATTCACTTGAATTCCATCTTCAATTTTTATTTTTATTAGACTAACCATGCTAACAAGTGTGTTGTTTAGTGGTTTTGGTGTGCTAATTTTGACCCTAGGTGAAAGCACGAGCTCCAACATGCACCCCCGGGAATTCGGCTCCAATCCCATCCATTTTCCTCCAGCCCGCGGGGTTAATCTCGCGCCCGCGGGATCTCATAGCCCACATCACCCAAATTTCTGTCCACCCGCAGCCACGACCCCGCGCCAGCGGGATTTCAAACCCCCCACTTGACAAAACCCGCGCCCGCAGCATTACACTCCCCCACCTGTACCATCATCTGTCCGCCCGCGGGATTTCGATCTCGCCTACAGCCCGCAGCCACGACCCCGCGCCCGCAGACCATATCTCCCCAAACCCCCAAAACTTATGTCCGCCCGCGGGCTCCAACCCGCGCCCGCAGGTTTTCGAAGTCTTCTACACCCGCGCCCACGGGACTTTCCCCCCCCCCCCGACATCCCGCACCCGCAGGCCCAAAACTCCCCCAAGCTCTCAAACGATCTGTCCGCCCGCGGGGTGTCGCCTGCGCCCGCGGGATCTCGTTCTCTCCTACCCCATCAATCCCCGATCCCCAACCAAACAAAAGAAAAAAAAAACAAAGAGAGAAAACCACAAAACCCTCTCCACCCTCCAACACCCTCGACCCCACACCCTCCCTCGCCAGTTCCCGACGACCGGCGGGCGTCCGACCACCATCGACCCGCCGGCGACGCCTCACACCCCTTTCGACCGTCACACTCTCTCAGCACCCCTCTGACCACACTCGACCCCACTACCTTCACGCCACTACACCACCCGACCCGTCTCTCATCGACGGCCTCTTAACCGGGCAACCGACCGGTTTCCGCCCGCCGGCGACGAGCCACCCTCGGCCACCCCCCACAAAGCCACCTTCCCCCTTCCACTCACATAATTTTCAAACCCTAACTTTTCTCATTGAATTGGGGTTTCTTCTTGGATGTGATTTGCAATTTCAATTGGGACTCTTGGACACATAATTGGATTTCCTCAATCAAGTCTCCTACATCAATCAAACGTGTACTTCACGTGGTAGTAAGTTTTCGATTTGTTCACTTTCATTCCGAAATTTGAACACTTATTGTTTGTGCTTACTACTCATTTTTGATACTTGGTTGCTATTCAAGTTGTTTATTGTTGATCAATCTTGATTGTGATTTCGAAATTGTTGAGATTGGATTGATGGGTAGTACATTGGTTGTGTGGTGATTCTTGTGAGGTTGTTGTAATTGTTTTGTGGTGATTGTCCTTGGTTGTGTGCTCACAAGCGTCATGAGATCCTCCGCGAGAGTCTTGTCTAAGCCTAAACCCATCTACAATCCCAATGAGCACTCACGCAAAATACAAAAGAAAACCCCCTCCAAACCACCTTCAAAGACTTCCACAACTTCAAAATCCAAAGCATCTAAAGCCACAACTTCTAAATCCACCACTTCCAAAGCCACCACATCCATTCCACCCCCTCCACCTTCACCCCCACTCTCACCCTCTACTTCCCAAACACGCCTTGCTACACTCCAAAAGCGCACCATCGCCCCAACCCTCTATTTCTCTCTGAATGACGTGACTAAGATTGGCTTTGATTGGGCTTTTGAGTACATTGAGCAGACACATCATTGGGGCCGAGTATTCCGATTGAACGAGCGGATTTATCCTGAGCTCGTAGTTAAATTTCTGGATTCCCTTGCAGTGGGAACATCGAAAGGTGATGTCGTATTCACCCTTGAGGGTACCGAGCATATCATGTCTTGGGATGAGATCAATATTCTGTTTGGTTGGCTTCCAGGGGGCATGTCGATCCATCTACCTTCATGCAATTACAAGATGGCTCCAGTTGTGATAAATTTGATCCCATCTCCTTTTGGAAGCAGATTACTGGGCGTTCTAATTGGGCATCGGGTTCTAGCAAGTCCTCATCTATAAGTTGTCCTGCTCTCCGCCTGCTTCACCGTTTTATACTTCAACTTTTCCGTCCCAAAGCGGAATCAGGGCAAGTCACTTTACAAGATTTGAAACTTCTGTGGTTTCTTTCTATGTCTCCCACGACTGTGCACGGAAAACTGAACTTTGCCAAGTTTCTTATGGGTGGATTTCATTGGGAGCGGGATGTAAAGAAAGGTGATATCTCCATGGGTGGATTTGTTTTTGTGTTTGCTCTGGATAGAGGCATCGATTTAGCCTCTAAAGTGACTTCTTCCTCCACTAACCTCCTTAACACCACCGCTATGGATCGATATGGATGGCTCGTCCACCAAGCTAAGAACAGGTATCTCTGGCTCGTTAAGCCTTGTCATTCCACAGAAAAGCGCATCATCTACGATATTCTACCTAATGCTCATCCTCAGGATTCTAGTGTTTGGTTGTGGAATCCCCGTGCTATCTCTGAAACTATAGAGGTAGGCGGCAAGGTTCAGGGGACATTCCCGTGCCCTCAGTGTGTTGCATTATCAGCCCCAGCAGCTGTCATCTCTCCCACACTCGAAGCACCCCCACCTCCAGTCTCCGAGGACCCCTCGTCCAGCATTATTGTGTCTCCTGAGAGCATGAAAGCCCGTTTCAGTCGCTTCATGAGTTCTTTTGCATCATTTCAGATGACGATATTATCTCGTCTCGAGACTGTTGAGCGTCATATGTAGGACCTTCGTGCCGAGGTCCGTGATCTACGTCGGCCGCTAGACACTTCTGGCCCCATCGCTTCTGGCGTCGACACTACTCATGAGCCATCCTCGATGGACGAAGCTCCCGTTGCGTGAGCTTTCCTTTTTCACTTTCCTTACTTTCTACACAGTGAGACACTGTGCGGTATTTAGCTTGGGGGAGGGATATTCTATCCTTTATTGCTTTCTAGTGTAGTTTTTATTGCTTTGTAGTTGTTACACGCTTTTGCCTGTTCATTAGGAATAGGATTTTACGTGTAACCAAATAAATGTATTGCTTTCTTAGTTGCATATTAGATAGCTCATTTCATTATAGTTTTCATCTATGGGACTATTGTTGGCACACCTTCGAGAATTTTGTGGATATCTCTACTACAGCTCTACAGGTTTATTGTACAGTGGTTTCATGATTCTTCATAGCATAATTGTGATACGATTGATTGGCTGTGGTAAGACTGTTTGATCTCTCTGGCTGGCTTTAACTTTACTGTGCAGACAAAATTGACCCATGTGAGCTTCTGTGCCTAATAAACTGACGAATCTGTGTCAGTTATGTTCTTTCATGAGTGATTAGTTCCTCAGTTGATGTATTGATCTTGATTTTGACCTGGTACATCCTTGATACTTGATTGTGTACACTACTTGTCTACACATTTCCCGTCTCTAGACTCGCTGAGCTTTCTTGACCCTTGATTGCTACTTTCACCCATATTACAACCCTTAACCTCATTTGATTATTGTCCCAAGCCTAGCTTGGGGGAGCAAGTGTTAGTTTTGGTCATACTGTATTACATGGATGTAGTTAATGCGTGGTTTTGTTGAAGGAAAATGTTACTAATGAGTTTTATCATCGAATTCGAATGTGGTTCAAAGAGATTTTGGCAATATGAAAAGAATGAAGAAAAAGAAATGAAAGAACAAAGAAAGTAAACATATTTTGAAAGAAAAGTGAAAAGATTATATATGGGTTACTATGCATGAAAGATATTGTGGCTATATTGTGGTAATGATGGTGTTATATGAAGTTGTGATGAATGCCTTATTAGGCCGTTTTACATTGATATTTGCTCCCCTTCTTGGCTTTTCCACCACATTTCCCAAAATGTGATCCATACCCTTAACCCTAGCCTCATTACAACCCTTGAAAGTCCTCTTGATCTTTGTGTGTTACATTTTTCGTGTTGAAAGTGAGTCAAAAGGTCAAAGTTAAAGAGTACTGCTTCTTCTGAGTTGATATATATAGGTTGAGATCGTTGAGTGTCATTGATTTTTGCCCTAAAAACAAGAGAGTATTAGTTCACATATCTATAGTGAGGTCTGTCAAGTTTTGTTAAGTCCAGCTTGGGGGAAAGGGTTTGTGGTAAGATTGTCAAGTTGATTAGTCACATGACGTGCTATGCGGTTTGGTTTCATTGATACTCGATGCTTGGTTCATGTAGGATTGATATATCCCGTGTTTTGGATTGTGTGCTTGACTCTGTTTTAGTCCCATATTGTAGGTTATCATTTTCTTCCCGTGTCTATTGTTTGATTGCTTGAGGACAAGCAACAGTTTAGCTTGGGGGAGTTTGATGAGTCATATTAATATAGGCATTTCATGATGCATTTAGGTTGCATTTTAGGATCATTTAGTTGCATTCTTAGTCCATAATTGCATATAGTTACTTAAGTTGAGAAGATATTACTCTTGTGTGTGTTTTCGGTGTTTTTGATAGTTTTCAGGTATTGAGAACACAATTGGAGTATTATTGGACAAGCTTAAGCATGAGAAGCATCTGAAAGAGCTAAGTCAAATGAGAAGTCCAAAGGGCATCTTCAAGTCGGATTGCAACTCAAACATAGCGGAAACATATTAAAAGAAGTATGGAAATTGAGTCATGTGCACTCTTTTGATCATAACTATTATCCAGAGATCGGAATTTAGTGATTCCAGTGGGGTTGGAAACTAGACTTGAAGAGCTTTCCAACGGTATATTACACGCCCCGATACGACTTCTAGTTTGCGAGATATGGTCTTTCAAGTTGACGCTGTTTTGCAGCCCGAAAACCCGGCCGCGGGTTATTCCGGGTTTCCTAGTCGAATAAGGCTTTATCTTTTGACGAATTAGACTCTATTTTTCTAGTTGTTTTAGGAAATAGAAAGGTATAAAGACTCAAGGGAATATTATTATTTCCTACCTTATTTTCTATTTTTTTTTTTCCATCATTAATTCATTAAAGATTAGAACTCTTTTTTCTCTCAATTATTGAAGAACCCTAGTTTTGTTTTTTCCCAATTACATTGAATTTTCAATAGAAGCTTTGATTTTTGCAAGATTGGTTCTACAATTGGTATTATTTCTTTTCTCTTCTTATTCCTATTCAATCCTTTATTATTAATTCATGTTTGCTTATTTAATTATGAATATGTTTTCCCCAATTATGATTGAGTAGTCTATTTCTAGGGTTTAGGGGATCCATGATCAATTAGGAAGGGATGTTTATTAAAGTATTGATTTTTATTGATGCATGTTGATTCCTATTGAATGTTTTTATGTCTTTTCAATCCAATTTGGCCAGATTTGATTGTTATAGTGTTGCAATATTAGGTTATGCGCCGAGAGGTATAAACTTGATATTAAGGCTAGTTTCAATAGGTAGAATTGGTGTTAATGAATTGCGAGAGCCTGTTAATATCGTTCTATGCTTGATTTAGACTTGAGAGAACGAATTAATCTGTTTAACTGCATTATTAATTGTTGATTTTAGTGTTTCATCCCGAAATATTGATCATTAGTGAACCTATGCCCTAGACTTTTTATTCTTGATAATTCTTGATATAGTTATAGTCTAGTTTAGTATAATTACTCACAAACACTCGTTCCTATACTCTAGATATGACTGACAATTAGGAAAAGAACATTGTTTCTCTGTGGATTCGACCCTACTTCCCTGACTACTATTTGTTAGAGGACTTTAGGACTACTTTTGATAAGGTGATACGACTTTAGCCTGTCACTTAGTACTCTCTCTAACGTATTTCCACAAGAGACAATAAGAGTAAGTACCAATCATAGGCAGGAAATCATAGCATTTAGCAGGTAAGAGAATATAAACAGCTAGCAGGGAAGAAAAACATTCATGCATCATTAGCAGGGAAGAAAAAATATAATGCATCATTAGCAGGGAAGAAAAATATAATGCATCGTTAGTAGGGAAGAAAAAATATAATTCATCATTAGCAGGGAAGAAAAAATATAATGCATCATTAGCAGGGAAGAAAAATATAATGATGTTGAACTAACTATCAAATGCAGGTATAAAATGTTTCTATCCTATATGCCCTTCCTATACTACCATTCTCACAATGCAATAATATAAACTTTAAAGGCATGAAATATAATGCAGACACTTTTATAACTAATAATAATTAAGTGTCTAAAAAATTTTCAACTTCAAAAAAAAAAATTTCGGACCTATAAAGGTCGGGAAAAGAAATTTTCGATTCTAAAAAAAAATTCTGAAGTTCGAAATTTCGAACCATCCAAAAATAAAATTTCGAGAGAAAAAAAAAATTCGAACACAATTTTTTTTTTCGAAAACAATATTCGAAAAAAAAAAATTACCTGGCCTCTAAAAAAAATTAAAAAAATTTTCAGTTTCTCTAAAAATTATACATTCCTAAAAATTTTTCGAAATGAATAAATAGGAGCAATTCTAAAGTTTTCTTCAAATAACTAGTAAGCTAGTTAGTTAATTAGGCGCCTATAAGTTTTGAAAATAACCTAAAGCTCCGAGATACCACTTTGTAACACCCCGATAATTCTCTCTTTTTAGAAAATAATCTTATAATGTACAAGTAAAGAATTACCCAAATATTATCGCCCGTGTGATAACGTATCGGCTTATTCAGAATTTTGCAGCGGAAAATAATTAATTAAACTTTAACTTTGTTAAAACTCAATAAATAAATAACAAGCGTTTAGGACTTAAACAAACCAACTTAAACAACTCAAACAAACTTAAATAAAATATGTTCTTAACAATGCAGAAAATAAACTATACTAGTTACACATTCTCTCCATTCCAAATTCCCAATGATGCATACCTACGAACCTATACTGAATTTGCTCACCATAAAGGAACATCATAGGATCAATAAGGCAAAGCCATGATCACACACACACAAACAAAGCATGTAATCAGCAATGCTGAGTACTACATACCAAAACATAAACATTCATAACATGATACTAAATAATAACGTGCAGGGGTAAATAATCATATAACATTCTGCAGACAACTTTTACTGAACTAAACTCTAAACATTTTTTATTACTTTAAATGGAATAGTTATTGGACCCTGAGTTGTCCTACCAACCAGCCTTCATTATGAAGACGGAATATGTGAGCCACTACGTATTCCCGAATGACCTATGATATCGAGGAACCTTTGAACTAAAAGAGGAATTGGGATCAATCCATCCTAGAAAAAGTTATGGCACGCTCACCATAACCCCAACTCCCAATGTCCAACTCTAGATGTGCACCAGTCTAAAGTCTATACCTATTCTCGTCACACTTTACGTTAATTACCAATTATTACTTGTTATGACACACACACACACACACACACACACACACACACACACAAGCAACACAGAAATAATCAAATAATAACAAATGAACTTCTTTTATCTTAGGATTTAATAAGTGATCACAACTTACAATCCAAAATTACTTCCTTTAATCCAATCCATTTTATTTGTTGAACCTAGCCAACCATCCAACTTACCTTTATATCGGCATAAATCTAACTTACCAAATAAGGCTCGTAGTCCTCATAAGATAATAAAAATAATACTTGCCAGGAATACATGAACAACATGATTCGATTCTCTATAACGTATATCAATTCCTCATGCGAATTAATAAATAAACTTTCTTTTCATGCTTGTATCAAATAATCCATACAAACATACAATCCAATACTCATAATAAATCTCAATTCACATGCTTGCACACAAGCATAAACACATGTAACAATCAAATACTGGAAATCATATATATATATGAACATAATAAGTTCCTATGCATGATACGAAAAATCTCTTAAAAAATGATACTAATCACATAGCACGCAATTATGTACGTACCTCGTGTAAACTAGCTTGTAGGCCACTTTTAACTCTCTAAAAATTCCCTACGAAATATTCTTCGCCTAGAAAACAACATAACCAAAATTAATTATTTTAAATAAAAATTACAACAACTTTAAATTATTTAAAATCCCCTCTAAATATAAAAGTTGAATTTAATACCAAAACTTCAATTATTTTTAATTCCTAGCATAGTGCTACTATACTAGTAATTAAAAACTCTTAAAACTCCATAATTAAAATCTTTCTAAAATTACATCAACTTTAAAAATTAATAAACCTCCTCTAAGCATATATAACATATTTAAAATCATATTCTAAATCGATTTCATAGTATGTCAATTGGTAATAATTCCCTAAGGAGAAGTGTTGTGGATTTGTTGATTGTTCAAAAATTGTTTCTAAGAGTCATTGAGATGATATGTAAACTTGAGTTTTAAGAATAATTGGAATAAGTCATGAATGCTAATGGGAAGTGATCTAAAGGGGAAAGTAGCCTCGTCTGAGTCGACGCATGAGGTGACATGAACAGTACCTCCATGGACTGTGAACCTTGGGGGGTCCCCACAGGGAAACCTGCCCATTGCTTTGTGGGGCGATAATCGGCGATATATTAGGTAATGTGAAACCTGTGGATGGCTGATTGAATCAGCGAAAAAATGTACCCCGAACTAGTCGGAGTGTAAGCTTTGTCTCCTCCATCGCGTTCTCATTCCCCCTGGTTAAACGAAAGTTATATCGATATTGGACTGCCGATAAGGAATCGTATCAAGTAAGTAATGAATGTTTGTTCAATATTTGGATATGAATATCGATATTGGTTTCCGGATAAGGAAGCATATCATGGTAAGTTATATTGATGTTGGATTCTCGATAAGAAATCATACTTCGCATTGGATTCCTGGTAAGAAATCATAAGAAGATATGATTTCTTATTGGATTCCTGATAAGGAATCATATTTTGGTATTGGATTCCCAATAAGTAATCATGTCAATGAAGTGTTGTCATGTTATTTTAATTCCTATTAAGAAATTGTTAGTTTGTAGAAATATAAGAAAAAGACTGACATAGTATTTGAAAACATAAGTATGGATTTCTGATAAGAAACAATTAAAGGAAATAAGGTATATTGCTTATATCAAAGTTTGTAAACTCGGATTCCTTATAAGGGATCGTGATATGTTGAAAGAATAACTAATTAGATTTATATGAAATATGTGTCTGTTGGGATTGCTTGAAGTTGCGTTGTTGTGTTTGTTGTTATATGAATACTGGTGTAATATAAAAGGATTAATCGGATAAGGATATAATATGGATGTGGTTAACAAGAGTTGATGTGATGCATGTTGTGACAACGTGACTGTTGTGGTTATGATGACTGTTGTGTCGTTTTCAAGTAAAAGCCACCAAAGCATGTATTAATCTTGTTTACCGGTTCAGTACTTAGCTTTGCTGATGTGTGTATGTTGTTTTGTCATTTATGTGGTTTGTCACTTGGTGGGTGGCAGTTTCCCTAACTGTTTCAGGTTGAGGTCGTAAGTTAATCTTTTGCAAGTTGAAGCTGATACGAGTTGGTGTAGTATTGTATTTTTTTTCGAGGTGAAGACGCTCCACTTTGTAATAGTTAATCGTTTTTTTTTCTATAATCTATTTCTCCATTTAAGAGTTTTTTTTTGGTAATTCAAAATTGTTAAAACCAAAAAAAAACTTTTTGGAAAGAAATACTACCTAAACCATCATCACCACAGTCGACAGGAGGACTGAACTACAACAAACAGGAAACATCACTTAGAAGCATAGAAAAACTATAAAGGAGCTACTGAAATGAGAAGTTGTCTTTGCTTCTCGTTGCAATTACAAGTTGTATTAAAGAGAATGTCCCTGATTAAAGCTAACTCAGTAGTGCTTTGCTGCTCAAAAATCTTCCTACTCTATACTTTCATAGAGTGTATACAGTCTCAATGAATAGAATCACCAGCACTCTATCTTCATCCTTCTTACTTCGAGCTTTCTCCTGCATTATTCTAGTAACTTCAACAAACTCTGCCACCAACGGAACTCTTTTAACCTGTTGCATCATCTGGGTCCATATATCAGCTGAGAATCTGCATTGAAAGAACAGGTGTTGGATAGATTCAGTTTCTGTATTACACAAGCAACAAATCACGTTGCAACTAGGCATCCACTTGCTGACTCTGTCACAAGTCGCCAGTCTGTGTTCGAAGGCAAGCCATCGAATAAATTTGCTTTTGGGACTAGCTTTATTATTACAAATGACCTTTCTCCAACTGACATCCTCAAACTCTCCCTGAATAATCTTGTAAGCCTTCTTGACACTGAACTGACCATTATGCACAACTTGCTCCCAACCACCAATTTCTTCTAATATCTCTCTCTTTGATAATCTTCCTTAAAATCCATGAAATGTTGTTAGTTATAACAACATTTAGAGCTGTAGCATGCTTCAGATAATAAGCATCAATCCATTTCACCCAGAGCTTATCAGCTTTGAACTCCATAGCCCATAAGAGCTTGAGTAAGGCAGCTTGATTCCAAATTGTCATGTTCACCATGTTCCACCCACCAGCAGCCTTAGGATAAATGAAGTTATGCCAAGCAACTGGATCTTTCTTAGACTCAAGGGTTTTTCCAATCCACATGAATCTTCTACACACCATTTCAACTGCTTTGATAAGCTTCTTGGGCAAAGGAAAGATGTGAGCCCAGTAGTTCTGCATACTACTAAGATTGCTTCTAATAAGTTGCAACCTACCAGCATAACTCAACATATGAGCCATCTAGGCTTGAGCCCTTAGAGTAATCTTGTCCACAAGAATTTAACATTGAGAGTAATTGAGTTTCCTAGCGGCCAACGGAACACCCAATTATCTAAATGGTAATTCTCCCAATGGAAGAGACACAGTTGCAGCTATGTTAGTAGCATATTCCCTCCTAACACCAGCAAAGTATACACAACTCTTCTCAATGCTAGCTTTAAAACTAGAGGCTCTAGAAAAGTTCCTGAAGGCCTCCATAATTTTAGTGACTGAGCTATGATCTCCTCTTGCAAATAGAAGCAGATCATCTGCAAACATGAGATGAGTTAATTTAATTCTTTCACACTTTGGATGAAAGTTGAAATCTGGATCTTCAGTTAACTTATCTAGACATCTGCTCAAATACTCCATACTTATGGCAAAGAGAAATGGGGAAAGTGGGTCTCCATTCAAGAGTTATTAGTGCTCCCGATTTTTTGTTGGTTGTTGCTCCTCGAAAGTGTTGAGGTTATTGAGTTTGGAGTATTTTATAAATTGGAATCGTAACAGGTACATATTATTTCTCGCTCTAGAGTTGTCCTATTTTCAAAGGAAATACTGCTGGATTTTCTATTGGAATTTGTTAGAAAAAAGTTTGAGAATCTAGGCCTTGTTGTAATAGTTAATTTGAAATGAATAGAATTGGAAATTGAGTTCCACACTCTCCGATATAGTTCGGTGAGTGTGATGATAGTAGTCCGGGTTATCTGGACTACAGTCTCTTTTGCTGTGCTTAATCCTCTGTGAGATGATAGGGAGAATTCAGGCTGTTACAGTGCCCGTTCGATGCCAAATAAATTGTAAAAACGGAATTTAATGTTTTTGTAGAATTATGTTTAGAAATTGTTATTATAATTCTGATTATGCTTAGTGTATTATTTAATTGTACGTACTCAGCATAGCTGATTGTTTGTTATTTATGTTGTTGGTTGACCTGTGATGAAGCATTGATGTTTCAATGGGGAGCGGATTAAGTATGCTAGTGATGGTGCATGAGTTTGGGCATATAGGGGATATTCTCTAGTTTATGAACTTTTAAACGTTTTGGTTTAACTTATATAATACCTATAATATACTTAGTTAATGGTTTGAATAAAAGGGGTCAATGGTGATTCCTGAGTTGTAGTTTAAGTAAATTTTTTTTCCACTGCAATTTAGTTTTCATAATGAGTTGTTAATGTTTTAATTTTAATAAGTCTCGTCTATCACCGCGGAGGTAATATTCCCAAAGTCAATGCAACGTAGCCTAGACTTGTATGGATTTTGGAGGTGTAAACACCTTACAAATTTTTTTGTGGCAAAAAGGTAATACATCAAAATTTAACCACTATTACCTTGTTGCCACCAAAAAATATTTGTAAAATTGTTGTCTTGTTCTTTAAATTAAGTAATTTCTCGTTAAAAGTGCTAGTTTCTTGTAAATTTTCAACTTTTTTAGTGACAAGGTCTAAAAATGCACCTAAATTTTAGAAATGAAAATTTGCTATTTGTAAATGGAATTGCCATATAGGAAAATGGTGTAAATATAAATTGAGATCGATGATGAAACTCGTGGGAAATACTTAGTGATGGCATGATAAGCTACTGTGGAATGCTAGTATTGTGGTGTCAGCTTTGATGATTCTGATAGCAAGGGATGTGTTAGCTACTTAACTTTTATAATGTTGGAAAATGTAAAACAGCGAAGGCGTGGAGGCAGATACGGTGCTTGTAAAACTGTGTGGTGGCTATGCTGACGGTGAGTTTATCCCTCTCATCTCACAAGCCTTGTTTCCCCATTCAGTCTCAGAACACTGGTGGAAGTACATCTGGCCTAAAATAAATCATGTCAGGACTTTCAGTTCTCAGTTATACCAATAGCTTCTGCTCACAAATAAATGATTAGAGACATGATTCACCAACACCAAACAAAACAAAGTACGATGGGTATGGTGTGAATTACAACTGAGGATCATGTCACTATCCAGTATGCCAAAATTTAGTCTTTCTACTACATGCCCCATACTCCGCGTGCCATTCCTTGTTTATTGTTTGGACGAGATGTTAATTCATACAGTATCCTTGCAAAAATATCAGCATGCTTGCTTTCTGAGAAGAGTATCTCTGCAAACGCATTCTCATATGCAAGGAGAGGAATTCTGTTCTGTGGCTCAGATACTAGGCTCTCTAAAATTGTAGCTGCCTTCCGGCAGATTTCTGGAACAGGGTGTGGTGCCTTGACAACTTTTAACAATCGATCAATAGCCCTGAAAGTTATTACAGGATATGTGATTAGAGACCACGGTCAAATAGGTATAACTAACCCAGAAGCTCTTACAGGCGATAATTGAAAGCAACCTCACCATCGTTCACTTGCCAGTTTTAACCTACAATCCATATTAACTTCGACAAGGTTATAAAGTGCCCCGACGGCCGCTGCCTGTGCATCAACTGCTGGTAAGCTCAGTAGATCAACTAATCGCTTGTAAATCTGCAATAATATTGGCGTAATCAGGATATGCAGAAACTTCTACAAGAAGCATGGAAACAAAATATATAGATGCGATAACGGAATGTTGCTGAAACCTGAGTGGCAAATGGAAGAAGAAAAGTTTCATTGTCAGGATTTATGATCAAACGGCCCAACAGTTCTGCAGCAGCACAGTGCCATGCTTTGACCTGAGAATCAAGCATGCCCATGATAGCCTGAACTGCACGCTTTTCCCTGATTGCAAGAGTACATTAACAGCAGGCGCACACTTTCAGCAGTCAAATATCTCATAATAGAAGCAAGATAGGTGTGCTCACGTTATGTTTATATAAGAAGGCTTTGATGAGCTGAAGATTCTTAGATCAAGCAGTGGGCCCAAATTCACTATTGTCTCAAGGGCATTCGTCACAAGTTCTTCATCCTCTAAAAGAAAGAAGCTAATAAGTATTCAAAAGTCTCAATTTGATTGTTAAGACAAATGTCTCAAAAATTAAACATTTCCGATTAGAGAATTCATCCCTAAATGTTATATTGATAAAAGAACTTAATGTTTCTCAATATATTTGAATAAGTTTATATATGTTAGTATTAATGCATTCTAACCTGTACTTTGATCTTCTATACATTGAAATACAGTTTCCAAACAATGACGGTGCTGGGCCATGATTACTTCATTTTCAGGCATGAACGAGAAGTTACGTAGGATATTAGATGCAGCAACAGCACACAGCTGCTTTTCTGCACGCCCATCATCATCTAGATTAAATAAACCATCTTCCTCAAACCACCAACCAGTAGGTCGAAGTCTTGCTGCCACTTTTCGTGATGAGGAATCAATACCCGAAGAACCAGAGGCAACACTGCGAACACATTTTCATAATTAGCAATAGTTATTAAATTTCCTCCTATTACACTTCAAAAGCCAGTATGCCTAGAGTTAACAACATTGAACAAACTTTACATGGATTGCGAGTTATTATCACTGGAGGCCAAAGCCTCATATTCACTTCCAAAACCTGTTACAAGAGCGTTTGCACCTAACAACCTCACTCGTCGGTTCCTAGAAAGATCCTTCGGTAAAGCTATATCACGCCAGTCATCAATCTGTAAAAAGAAAAGCAAGGCTCCAGATCAGCTTGCAAATTTAGATTTGTCTTTGTATGGAATGTCAGGAAAAAAAAAATGGCCTCCCTTAAAAACATACAATCTGAAGAAGAGCATCAAGCAATCCAGGTATCTTAGCAAGTGGAGTAGCATCTTTGCGTATTTCATCCTTTTCTTTAAAAGAGAGTACAGTAAGAGTATTTAGTGCCCATGTCAGATCACTCTTTAAGCCACTTTGTAGAGCCAAGACAATCCTTTTCTGGTTTTGATCTGAAAATGAAGACCCAGGTAGTTCCAAATCTTAAAGAACCGCGTTAAGCAGAACATATAGATTTGCATTGAAAAAAAAAAAAGAACATAATCTATAGTATGATTTAAAGATGCAGAAAATTTCCATGTTAGAGAAAACCAAAATCTTGCTTTTTGTTCTTTCACCTTTTTCTATATTCAATACATCATTTAATAAGAAACAAGACAAAAAAAGCATCAAATAGAGTTAATAAAAAGATGATATACATTCATATCATAATAAGTGAAAGGCGGAAGCACGAAGAGGTCCATCCCAGGTTACATCAGCCACCCTGGGAACAGCGGTGTTCAAGAGGTTTTGTCTGCCTTCTTCTAAGAGGCGTTGAGTGAGGAAAGTAGAGGCAAGTAGTAAACATTTTTCTTAGAAAAAGGCAACACATAAGATTAAACTCACAACTCTCTTATAAGAATGTCGAGGCAGCACACGACCAAGCCTTTGTCAGCTTGAAGAGAAAGCGAATACAGAGAAAAAGAAGTCAAAAGTGGACAAAATAATCGAACTGAAAAAAGAACACCTGAAGCCTGAAGGTCTCCACGACTTCATTAGCTCCAGGTGTTCCTTTTTCTGTTTGATCTTCTGTGTTTTTCACTCCAGTTTATATCTTCTTTATATTCACGGAGAATTTTTCCTAGCAAAGAACAGGGGTCGAAGTATAGTGATGTATTGGAAAATTAAGTCCTCGTTGGTGTCTCTTCTTGGTTGCACCGTTCTATTGCTTATGCTAGTATGTGTCTTTCAAGTTTCCCCCTTGTGAAAGGACATATTTTTTATTCTACTTTCTGTAAATTCAGATAACGAGATATTGAGATCAAAGCCCTAACAGCTTTTCCCACACAAATACGTGACAGTTCCTTAGTTCACTGTTCTCAAAGAGCAGGCCCATACAAAAACTGTTTCGCATCTATACCGAGCAATGTGGTGACTATGCTGGATTCTGGAGTTGTTTTCCATACCTAATCAATTTTCATTGTACCCCTAAAATGGAAATAGATATAATAGTCTTCATCATATACACAAAATAGTTACTGTGCATATGATAACATACTCGTCTAATGTCTAAACACTTACGGCTTGTTTGGCAACCGGTAATAGATGGTAGTAACCGCAATGAATTAATACGTAACATTTTAAAGAAGTTTTATGTCAATGTCCATGGTGATGGAACATGAAGCCCAAAAATGTGTTCTTTCTTCATAAATTTTCATTACCACTCAATAGCTCCTCTAAAATGGTAATTGATGGTGATAAAAAATCTGTGAAGCAAAGAGGTAATTGGAGGACCAAGCATTCCCATGAACATGAGTATAAGACTTTTATCTACGAAATTACCTATAAATCCATTACCATTCCACCTTTTTATATCCTCCTACCAAACAGGTTTACAATAGAGTCAGAATGTCTTGCATTTCTTCAAAGAACAGAGATGTAACACCTTAAGAAATAGGGGCTACCACCCTATAACGAATAATCTTGGGAACTTCAGATTTTAATATTCTCTCTCATTTGATTCAAGTTTCCTTGGCCTTCAGGACCTCTCTCCGGACTCTGCAGTTTTCGATTCCAAGCAGACGAGTTTTGTTAAATGAGGATCTGGACGGTTGATCATGGAGGCTCACCCAAGTAATTAAGTGTTAAAAACAGTTATGCCGAAGCAGAACGAGAACTATTATCAGCTTAACAGCCGATGAAGAAGCTTTTAGTATGCAATCCGAGGGTAGCAAAGACTTTACTTCTAATCTATGCTTTCCCTAACCCACACTAACCTTCACCTGTAACTATTTAATGCTCATCCAAATTTCACAGGGATGATGTATACGTAAAACCATCATTTTCGACAACGCTCACCGTCCCATGAGCGTGCCCAACTACATCAATACATAGAAAGAAGAGTAAAAAAGTGCACCTCCCACTTGAAAACTATGATTTTTTTTTTTTTTCATTTCACATCTAATAGTTACAGAAACTAAACAATTAAAAAGAAAACCAATGTAATCACAGCAAAAGAAAAATTTACATCTAATATTGACAGAAACTAAACAAATTTTTTTAAAAAAAAACCCAGAGATGTAATCGCAGCAAAATTACCAAAAAAGAAAGAAAGAAATCAATACCCTCCTCGATAATGGAACACAGTAGTCCAAAAGAGACAATTTAAATGTCAAACAATCTGAGGAAAGTGGAGAGGTTAGAGATAGAGTAGAAGACAGACCAGCAAAGGCGCTGTGGACCTGAAGAGTAGGGCCGAGAAGTGTATGAGGTGCAGCGGAATCTGCTGCGGCAGCGACAGCGGCGACGGCGGCGCTGTTAGTTCCACTCCCGATTGGGCGTCCCCTCTTTGGCGCTGGAGTGGAGCTCCCACCTCCTACGGACCCTCCGTGCTTCCCCTGTTCTCTCTTCTGCATTTCTTTT
Source organism: Beta vulgaris subsp. vulgaris (assembly GCF_026745355.1). Lineage (NCBI taxonomy): Eukaryota > Viridiplantae > Streptophyta > Magnoliopsida > Caryophyllales > Amaranthaceae > Beta > Beta vulgaris. The sequence continues at coordinate 33,357,147 of NC_079209.1, forward strand.
CTTCTTTTTCCAATTTTTGTTCTTCTTCAACTGCAAGATGCGTGATTTTAATCCAACTTCCAATTGTGAAATACCAATTACTCCCAGAAAGTCCCAGCTAAGGATGGAAATGGGTGATGGATGATACATCACCCGCTTAACCCGATATTTTAAATGGATGAAAACCCGAATTTAAATGGATGTAAAGTGGGTGGTGGTTGAGAATTTTTTCATCCGCCACCCGATCCATCACCCGTTTAACATCCAACTTATTACCCAATTATTAAATTTTACATGTAAATTACTTATATTTTACGTTTTTGGTATAATTATTTTATATTATGTCACTAATTTCTTTTAAAAATATATTAAATATCATCACCCGTTTACCAGCCGACCCACCCGTTTCACCCGATGGATGACGGATGGATGGATGACGGATGGATGGATGCGGGTGGAGTAAACAAATGCGGGTGGTGGATGCGGGTGATGTTCCACCCGTCCCGAATCCGATCCATTTCCATCCCTACTCCCAGCGTTTGGTATCAGTATTACTCTCCCTCCAACATTTCCACCACTTAAAGAGGTGTCAAACACTAAACCAATAACAATCAATTCGAGTACGACACGACACTTTAGGGCATTCGGTATTTTGTGATTTTTTGTTTTTTGATTTTTAAAGTCATATGATATATATCCTATAATAAATAAAAAAATTAGTCATATTTACTGGGAACATGATGATTTTGAAAACTGACAACTAAAAAGTGAAAACCACTTTTTCTAGTTTCCTGTTTTTGGTTTTTAGTTTAAAAAAAAAACTAAAAACAAAAATCGATAACGAACGAGCCCTTAACTTTTTAGTTTGCTTTTAGACGTGTAGGTCATAGAAGTTCACCTAACCTAATATAACTCGTGAGTTGAGTTTATCTAACCTATTTTAACCTAATTTGTATTAACTTGATTTGTTTTACCTTGCATAAACTTGTCGTTGATCTGAACATATTCGAATCTACATTCTTTTTTGTGGAGCATGAAAAGAATAGGTGGGCTGAAGAGATGGAAAAATTGTAGAACAAGAGCATGACTACGTTTGAGTGGGGGGTTCACAAGTGTAAGTCTGGTAGGAAGGATCACATTGGGATGAAATCGGTTGTCCTATGTGGTTTTCTGTCATTTGTTGTAAGTTTGGTTGATGTCAAACTTTTTGGTTGAAGCATTAATAGGTTGTTTTAGGTAGTTTACATTGTTAGCAATGTAGTGTTTGAACTCCCTCTTGGATGTAGGCATTGACTATTATGGCAATTAGATGAAAGTTTGCACTACTTTATTTTGTTAGTTTATGATAGCAACAATCTCACATTTCTTGTTTTAAAACCTTTATTTCCATGTGCAACAACAAAGATAATAGCAATGAAACATGATATATTTACCAAAAGGCAAAAGTAGCATCTTTGTATTTTTGCATAATCTAAGCTAATTAACTAATGGTTTAACATTAACTAATGGTGCAACTATTGCAAAATTCTCAAATGATCAACATGTGATCAATATAATGTAGCATAACCCCAAGTTATTACAAGTTAAGTCAAGTCTTAACTTTGATTTTTGTTGAGAGTGGAGGAGCATAAGCTGAAGTTGCCACTTGGGATGCTTGAAAAGACTAGCTTGGAGCACCCCTCTTCTTGGTTGCAGCTTGACCTTTATGGGGAGCAATTGGAGGGTTCTTCTTAGCAGTAGGTCCCTTTGAAGCATTTACGACCTTCTTCACAGTAGGTGCTTTTGATGCACCAGGATTTGCTGTAGTAACCTTCGATGAACTAGCCTTTGATGTAGAGGGATGAGGAGCCTTAGGACCAGCCTTTAAAGGAATAGGAGCTTGACCACCAGCCCTTCAAGCAGCAGTATTAGCAGTGGTAGCTGGAGCAGTAGAGGTTGATGCTTCATTGTGAATGGGCCTAGAATACTTTGTTCTATAGTACCCGAAGCCATCAAACCTCGCACACTTGTTCTATTTTTTAGCTCTCTTAACCTACTTCCTCTCTTGGTCCTCACCAGGTTCCTTCACTCTCTTCTTCAGTGTAGGCCTTCCAACCATTTCCTATAATGGGCGGGAGGGGGATAGGGCAGGATAGTCTGTCACCTCCCATTGGCTTTGACCTAGCATGTCTCTAAAAGGAGGGGCATAAGCTTTAGCATAGGTTTGAACATGATAAACAGGGTGGATGTACTCCTCATAATTAAGTCTTCTAAGTTCGATACATGCCAACAAGGAATCCTAGTGAGAGTCCACCAGTAACAACCCCAACTTTTAGATTCGACGTTACCAACAAATGCATCCTCTTCATGGTCAACCTCAAATTCAAACAAGTCAATTTAGTTAACCTTCATGCTAATCACTTTTTTCAATCCCCTATTAATCATCTTAACCAAATAAGGCATAATTACCCCATCAAAACTCTTGAATCCTTCCCTTTTTGCATAGAAACTTTCCCTGACATACCTTCTAATCTACACTATCAATTGTAGGATTAGTTTTGTCCTTGCCTCCCTCATTACATTATTAAAACTCTCACAACAATTATTCAATAGCATACCAGACTTAAGCAGAACTGAGACCATGCCTTGACCAGTTACAATTTGGTATGTCTTCCAAGTATCTAAAGGCATCTTCATTTAGAGTCTTGATCTTGACGAGTTAAGCGAGACCACGAAGAACGACTGGCAAGGTTGAAGCATAAAGCTTAGCCCAATCCCACAACAGTCGAGGTAAAGACTGAGACCCTTGAAATGGTGTTATAACAGGCAATGAAAACCTGATTATTAAACCATGGCACTTGATGCAACCAATGAAAGAAAGAAAAGTGGAGCAAAAATAACCTTTGTTAATGCTCTTGCAGCCTTCTAGAAGTGTTCTTTGTATATAACACAAGGGAAGTTGCCTTAAAAAATTAGTCTATATGTGTCTACAACAGTATCTCGTGTCTGCTGAATGCATTATTGTTCTAAAAGCATCAATATGACCCAGCATTGTACACACATAGTCATTAAAATGGCACAAATATGCAAATATTGAAGAATTAAGCTAGCCTAGAAGAGAATTTACCTTTTGTTTGTTAGACATGTAAGTGAGCTCATCTTATTTATGGAACCAAAGTAACTAAATTAGCCACTGAAATGATGTCATTCCTTATCAACTCTAGGAACCAAGACCAGGTTTCAGAAGATTCAATCTTAACATGTAATCCTCCATAAATTTATGCATTTTATAAATATATTTTAGAAGATATATATTTATATTTAAATATAATTTAGTTTAAAATAATTTATTCATTTAAAAGGTTGACTATTTCGCAAGTCAAAGGAATTATTTTAAAAATTTAAGGAAGTTAAAATATTTTTTTAAGGCATGCTTTGAAAAATATTTGAAATACTAATTGGATTTGAAAAAGGATTTTAAATGGGCTTGAGGAACCCAAATTTTTTTTTTTTTTTTTTTTGGACATCGGAAAAATTTACAAGAAAATAAAACAACCTAATCAACTACATAGTAGCCATGGGAATATTTCCTAGTCGAACATGATTAGCCAGGTCATGCGCCCTCTGAACTCGTTGACGATTAACTTTTAGAATTCGACACCATTGAAGTTGATGTCCAATGGAGCGAATGTCATTGAGAGACCAGGCAATCGAGATAGGTTGTGTGTCTTGATGAATTAAACTCTGACCAGTACATCAGAATCAGTGTAGATCAAAATTTGACCATAACCCTGATTGCGCCCATACCAAGGCTCCCAGACAAGCCCGTGCTTCAGCAACCAGTGGGGACTCCGCATAAATGCAGCCCCCTTGCACTTCTGTAGTTTGCGTAGAAACATGCTCCGCAACCCAGGCAATACCGGCCAGTATAGAAGATTTCTTCCAGGAACCATCCACTTGTATATGTAACTGTGGTACCCCACAGAAGGCTGTCCCAAAATGTGCAAAAAGAAACCCAGGAGGACCTAGTGCCATATGCAAGGATCTATGCGAGGAATAGGATTATCCAGAAAGGTGTAGTGCTGCTGAATGCCTTTGTCTTGGAGTGAACGGATTAGAGGCATATCAGGTGCTATTCCATTGAAGACCTTGTTATTGCGACCCTGCCAAATAGCCCACAAAAAGCCACAAACACGGGAAGACGAAGCCATTATATCCATCCTGCTGGTAGAAGTAGTGTATCCATGCAATTAGCCAATCTTTAAAGGCCACCATGGGAGTAGCGTTGGAATGAATACGTAGTTGACTCGTTTGCCAAGCAGCAGTGGCTAGAGAACAAAATCGGAAGAGGTGTTGGGATGTCTCAGATTCATTTGCAGCTTGGACACCTATCTGATATAGCCAGACCACGGTATGAAAGGTTAGCTGCTGTTGCTAACCCTTGTGGAATAATTTCCAGAGGAAAATTTTCCATTTTGGCATGATGCGTAACCCCCATAAAATCCGGAAAAACTTCGAATTGGTAGGGGGAGTCATGTTGTAGATATCGGTATGTCGAGAAAGGAAATAGTAGCCAGATTTGGTAGTGTAATTGCCCGATGACGTAAAAGGCCAAATAGAAACATCAACTTGGTTTGTGAGACGAGGAACTTCAAGGGTACGTATATTACGAACCGTACTCGAATGAAAAAGGAACTGAAGGCGGGAAACATTCCAGCCTTGTTGTTGAGGCAGCAGGAGTGAAGCAATGGAGACCGTAGCAGCAGTGCGAAGAGAAACATTATCCCGAAAGAGGGGAATCTGCCCCGAACCCAACGCTCCTTTCCAGCAAGGAGAGGGGAATTGGAACCAATTTTCCAACAAGAATTTGTCAAGAGTATCTGCTCTGCTTGAATTAAACCTCGCGCACCCCAAGAACATTGACCCCGCCCTGAACGCAGTTTTGGTGTCGTTAATCCAGTACCCACATTGCGATCGAAAATACCTTACTAATGAGGTCACCGGAATTCTTTTGAATACGCCAAACTTTCTTCATTAAGAGAGAACGATTGTGCATCGCAATACTACGTAAGCCGAGACCACCAGCACCTTTTTGCAAATGCAAAAGCTCCTTGCTTTTCCAAGCAATTCCTTTACCAGAGCTATTAGACCAGAAAAATCGAGCCAGCATCGCATCCAACTTATTAGCTACTGTTGTGGGAATCAAGAATACAGAGAGATGTGAGCTATGGAAGCAATGAGGACAGAGTTGATGAGAATCAATTTCCCAGCTTGCGAAATAGGTGAATGATTCCAAGCAGTTATGCGCTGAGAAATATTATCAAGTAAAAAGGTGAAGTGCTGAGTTTTCTTCCCTTGAATATCCACAGGAGTGCCAAGATATGTGCCCAGAGATTCCTTAGCATCCAATTGCAGGATACGTTTGTATTCATGACCCATGTGCTCGGAAACATTTGGGCTGAATTTAACAAATGACTTTCGTAAACTGAGCATTTGTCCAGAGATACGGCAGAATCGATCAAGGAGCTTTGACAGTTGCTTACAGGAAGCAGTCGACGCTTTAAAGAAAAAGAAGGGCATCATCAGCAAAAAACAGATGAGAAATAGAAGGGCGTACCTGTGGCTCTAATCCCATCGAAGAGTCGAATATCCGTAGCCATGATTATCATTCGAGAAAAGATATCCATACAGAGCAAGAAAAGATAAGGGGATAGTGGATCACCCTGTCGAAGCCCACAATGGGAATGAAAGGACTCTGTAACCTGTCCATTAACGAGGATGCGATATGACACTGTAGAGATACATTGACTAATCAACTGAATCCATTGAACAGGGAAGCCATAGGCTTGAAGAACCTTCAAGAGAAACCTCCAGTTAACCCGGTCATATGCCTTATTCATGTCAATTTTGAGCGCCGCTAGATGACCATTACCCCGTCGATGTTTATTGATAACATGAATTAACTCATGACTGATCAAAATGTTATCATCCATATGCCGTCCTGGAATGAAAGCACTTTGATATTCCGAGATAAGATCAGAGCAGAAGGCCGAACCCGGTTGACCAAGCACTTCGAAACACATTTATAAATCGTGTTGCACAAGCTAATTGGCCGAAATTGTGTTACCTCCTCAGGATTCTGTCCTTTAGGCAACAAAACAAGCAGCGTCTGATTCCACTCCTTCAGGATGAAACCTGTTGAGAAAAAGTGATTGACAGCTTGGAACACTTCATTCCCGAGGGAACCCCAGTGAAGTTTGAAAAACTCAGCCGTGGACCCGTCCAATCCAGGAGATTTCCCCTGACCAATACCAAGCATGGCCTCATGCACTTCTGCCTTAGAGAAAGGCCGAAGGAGCTGTTGCTGTTGTGACAAAGAAAGATGAGGAAGATTTAATTCACGGAGTACTAAATCAATGGCTTCATCTTGGCCCTGGTCAGAGACGATAGGCCCCTGAGAGGGCCCATACGCAGTTTTAAAATGATGTAAAATAGTATTCACTATGGTAGGACCATCCTCAGTCCACTGGTTATCTGCAGTTCGAAGAAGGTAGATATGTGCTGATCGTTGTTTTTGTCGCATCTTATTGTAGAAGAACTTAGTTGGAAGGTCCCCCAGCTGAACAATTTTGTCTTTCGACCTTTGCGACCAGTAAGAGTGTGCTAATGCAGATGTATCCAACTCCTGCTGACGTTGGATCATAAAGTCATTACCTTGAGGAAGACTAGAAATCTGAGTCGCAGTGGCCGCTAACTTAGTAGAAAGTTCTTTCCAATCAATCCCCCAAACAACCTTATGATCCAAACACCATCGCCTAATCTGGATGCGAAAGATTGATAGATGTTTTGTAAACCGGTACATTGTTGACCCAGCTATTGGAATACGCCATACCGACGAAATCATATTAGGTAATTCAGGGTGTATGAGACACCAATTTTCAAACTGATATGGCCGACGATTAACTTTGGTTGGCGGCTCCGCCTGGTAAAAGATAGCAGCATGATCTGAATGCAGAATAGGAAAATTCTTTGTATACCGAGTGGATATCTGTCATTCCAAGTTGGGGAAACATACACTCGATCAAGACGTTCCATGATTAGATCCACACCATCCCTGTTATTTGTCCAAGTGAACCTAGGCCCAACAAAGGGAACATCTTGTAATTGTAAAGTATGCTTCCAATTGGTGAATTCTTCCCATCCCCTAATGAGTGTTGCCCCTCCCAACTTATCCCCGTAATGATCAAGTTGATTGATGTCACCAATAATGAGGAAGTCAGGATAAGGCGCTAACACTTGTAACATGTGATCCCAAAGTAAAGGACGAGAGTCCTGACACGGTTCTCCGTACAAAAACAAAACGTACCAGATCATTCCATTATTAGCTGATATTTTACAGAAGACATAATTACACATGGAACTAAGTACATCAACAGCAAAAGGAGCCCATGATAACAACAACCAGCCCGCCACTAGAACCTAGAGCATCCACACCAACTACAGAACATGGTTTAGTACAACGTAGTAGTGACTGTACATGAGTAAGGACATTTGGTTTCTTGCAAAAACAAAAACATGGGCTTAACTGTAGCTACCAACCAGTGTATATATGGGATTATCGGGGCATCACTGGAGTTCAACCCCCGACAATTTAGTGACAGAATGTTCATGGAAATGTTGGTGACTGGTCTGGGTCCGTCACTACCCTAGTTGAGTCAGTAGACATTTTCAACCTCAAAGTGAAATGCCTATCCATGTTATCTGTTCTCAAATCACTGCCAGCACTACGTTTCTTCTTGAAAATCCAAGTACCAGCACTCCTAGGCATTGATACTGCTGCTTTCCTTTTCTTCGACAGAGTTGACGTAATCTCCGGACCAGGTTCCACTTCCAAAAGTCTTGCCATAGATACATCAGTGAGAGCCTTTCGTCGAATTTTCCCATGGCGGAATCCTACATTAAAGCCTCCTTTAGCCTCCCATTGAGCCAAACGCTGACGCTTTCCATTGTGAGACCTGTAACAACCCTCGACATCCAACCCATTACCACTCTCATCTGATCGAGTATGCCTGAAGGCCTGAAAAGGACGCTTGTTATCCACGAAACCTATTGGCTCTGCATTTATGGTGGAAGATGCCTCTCCTTGAACCGATTGAGGAGGCAGAATAAGCCTTAGCCACTCACTAGGTCCAGCTTCATCAGGGTCTGGAGGAAAGGTTGTAGTACAGCCTTCATGAATTAACTCTTCAAGCAGCCCGTCATCAGTAGAAGGAACCCTAAGAGGAGACAAATTACCCACGTCCGACGCCTCATCATTCGTAGGCACAAAAGAATCCTCCGGAGCCAGTGCAACACGAAAAGTCTTTGGTGGACGCGTGGTAATTCCCAGATGTCGACGAAAGGGAAACCGAGCCCCATTGGCTCGCCCTGCTTCAGCTGGAACTCGAGCGGAACATACATGTGGCGATGTAGTTCCTATAGGCGTGCTAGGATCGTGGCCCTGTGGTTGGTTGCCCAAATCCTTCATGCGACCAAAAGCACTGTCCTCGACAGCGAAATGACGTCCAGGCAATTCATAAACCTCGTGGCCACTAGCTACGAGAGAATCTGAGTAACACTATCAGGGGAAGCCCGCGAAAATGACATAGGAGGATTAGTATGATAGTCCGATTCATGCAGAGATGGATTATTGGCTTGAGACGGTAAATTCCCTGGTTCAACCGATGCCTCATGATTTGGCATCTCCACAGGTTCATCTTCCGAACTTAAATCCACCATATTAACGTCCACATGGCGCTCATCAAAGATATATGGATCATGGTTAGGACCCATGCTAATTAAGTCCACCCGAGCATTGCGATAGATGAACCGGTCAGGTAGCCCTCGAATAATATTCGTATAAAGAGGAACATTCATAGGGCCAAACACAATATTCATACCATCCTGCTCGAACTCCGTAAAACGACGATTAATGAGATGGTGCGCTTCATACGCAGACATGGGACATCGCCCAGTGTGATGTCCCACACAACCACATTGTTTGCAGAATTTAAACACTCCTTCGTAACGAAAACATACCCATACTACTTGACCATCATCCAAAGTTAAAAAACACCCAGGTATAAGTGGACGAGACAAATCTATAACCAACCGAGCCCTTAAAAAAGCCTCCGAAGGAAGACTAGGACCGGTTTCTTCGACAAGATCAACCAAACCAACATGAGATAAAATCCTGGAAGTCCAGTCATGTTCCAAGAATCGCCAAGGTAAGTTATGTATGCGAACCCAAAGAGTAGCCAAGCTAAAATTAATGGTGGACGGCACTTGATTACCTGAACTAGCACGGAAAGTAATAATCTTACCGTCAATGACGGTGGTATGTTGACGGAGAAGCGCCGCACTATCCCGGGGATCTTGACATTCGAAAATAAAATAAACTCCAACACGTAAAACTCTTATTGAACCGCGAGTAACCCAGTGGTGATTGACGATATCATTAACCAGGCTAGTGTTTGGAGGTACGAGGTCGAAAAACCGACCGACCACGGAGTGAGTCCACTCAATATTAGGGAGAGGTGGAAGAAGAGAAGGGGGGTGGCTGACTAGAACACCCATTCTTTTATGTATAGAGTGAACGGGGAAGGTTATCACTATTACTAGTTTGGGGACGAGAAAAACTCATGTTTTCAGCAATAAATAGGTTACGGGAGGAAATTTACAGTAGATTTTCTTACAGCGAAGCTTTGGAACTCAGCGAGATTAAACGACCAAATTACAGTGGCAACAAAGCTTTTAAATTGACGAAATGAACGAGAAAGGTTGAAGATAAATTTACCGATGAGATGACACCGCCAAATGGCAACAAGCGCTGGACAGATGGCGAGAAGTAGAGAAAAGGAATCCAGGTGTAACCTGAAGTAGCCTACAGCTGGCAGTTTGACCGAAGAACTCCTTCACTGAAGGAACCCACAAGCAAGTGGGATATGAACTCACTTTTTAAGTGAGAGAACTCACGCTTATCTTTTTAAGTGAGAGAAAGACCACAAGTGATACATTCTAAACTACAATTTTTGAACCCAAATATTAATTGGACTAGGAAAATGTACTTCTAGTAATGTTAGGAGTTTATTCATCAATCCTATTCATTTTTCTATCCTACTTATGATCCAAGTGTCTTTTCATAAGCCCAAAAGTAAGGAAAGTTTGCCTATAAATATCATTAAGCCCAAATATTTTACCCACAAAAAAATATTCTCTCTCCTCCTCCCACATAATAATTGGTTCTCTCTCTCTCCTCTCCTCTCCTCTCTTCTCCTCTCACGTGGCTTTTCCTTCTTTTACCGTCTTCTTTCTTCTTCTTCAAGAAACACTTTCTTCCTCCATAAGAAACACCACGACCACTTCACGTTGACCATCACCATCGACTGTTGCTGCCACCTTCCAGGACCGACGATTTTTGGTCTCTCTTTCTTGTGTTGGTTTGATTTATTTTCTCTTCCTCAAGTTTTGATTACAGATTATGTTTTTGTTTGTTTTAGTACTATTTATGATTAGAAGCTTTAATTTACTGTTTTAATGATGAACATATGATACATAAACTATGTATTGAAAGAATAAAAATTCAAATTTGATTATTATGTTTAAATTGGATTTTTAATTATGAAAGCATGAATTTTAGGGTGTTAAAGATCAAAAAAACATAGTAGCATGTTATAAACTATGACATTGATTTAACTTATGAATTTAAGCATGTTTAAGTATGTTTAAAGAGAGTTTTAATAATTTATAAGTTGCTGGAATTTTAGAAAGGTTGTTATTAATGGAGTTTTATGGGTTTTCATGGCTAAGAACAGTAGTACTATGCTAGGGAATATGAGTAATTGAAGTTTTAATGATAAATTTAAAGTATGTTAAAGTTGCTGGAATTTATTTGGAGTATTGATTACAAATTCTATTGGTTGTTTTAGGAGGAGATTACTCTGTAGGCGTCTTCTAAAGTGTTAAAAAGTGGCCTATCAATTTATCTACACAAGGTACATACATATATATGTGTTGTTTGATGTAGTATCATGATTTTAGGAAGGAAAGTTATGTAGTATCATGTATCATAACTTTGTGAATTCATATATGATTGCTTTGATGTTGGATTTTACATGTTTTATGCCTGTGTGGGAACATGTTAAGTTTGAAATTTAATTATGAGATTAATATTATGTTTGTATGGAATATTAATGCAAGCATATTGATTGGAAACTTTATTTATTGATTCACATGGGGGAATTAATATATTTATTAGTTGGATAATGATTGAACCATGTGTTCCCTTATATTATTATTTTCACTACTCTATGAGGACTATGAGCCTTATTTGGTAAGTTGATAATTTATACCTTTGAGAGGTAAGTTGGTTGTTGGTTAGGTTCAACAAATAAGAAGGATTGAAATAAAGAAGGAATTAGTCTTGGATTGTAAGTTGTATGATCACTTATTTAATCCTAATATAAAAATGAATAAAGTCGTGAATGTTTGATTATATATTATTTGTATTGCTTTTGTGTCATAACAAGTAATAATTGGTAAATCATGTAAAGCGAAACTTGGATAGTAATAAATTTTAGACTGGTGCACGTCTGAAGTTGGACAATCAGGAGTTGGGGTTCATGGTGGTCGTGTCATGGCTTTTTCTGGGAATTGGATTGATGACTGTTCCTATTTTTATTAAAAGGTTCTTCGATATCGTATGTCATTATGACGGAGTCGCGCCCTTATTTCGTCTTCCAAAGGGAAGGCTCGTTTTTAGATGAGACAACTCGGTCCAATGATTATTCCATTAAAGTAATAAAAAGATTCTGAAAGTTTAGTTCAGTAAAAGTTATCTGCAGATTGTTGATGAATGAGCTTTTGTGCTCATTCAAGGTCGTCTTTTAAGCTCACTTTAATCTTTGGTCAAGTCATTTTCGTTAGTTTTTAGTTCTTTTTCCGTGATTTTTGTGTCCTTGAGTCTTTTTGGTGTTGTAGAGTAGTTTGTCATTGTGTGTTGGTGTTGTTTGTGTTGTTTCGTAGGTTCCCGCGATGGCTCATGGCTTTGGTTGGGGTACGATCACCATAGTGGAGCTGATTTCGCTGCTTCAAACTCGGAGCTACCGCTCCTCATTGGAGCTCTAGCTCCTCATTGGAGCTCTAGCTCAACATGGGCAGATTTTGCTGATGCGTTGCAGAACCTCAGGAGCGAGCGCTCCCTTAAGGAGCGAGCGCTCCCCTTTACCCTAGAGCGAGCGCTCCATGAAAGAGCGGGTGCTCCCCTGTGCTCTGGCGGTAACTTTGTTTTCTCCGCCCTGTTTTAATATTTTATTTGGAGTGCAATTTAAAAGGAAAAGGGGGGAGAATGTAAAGGGGAGGATTCTATTTTCTGGTTTTTAGTTCTTAGCTTTAAGAGGAGAGAGAAACAAGAGAGAGAAGGGGTGACAACTTCAAACTCTTGAAGATCTCCATTTATTTATGCACTCATAGTGGATTTTAAGCTTTAACTCAACAGTTATTTCTTGTAATCAGTAAGCTTGTACTTTTTGCACTTGATTTCAATCCAAGTAGTTGCATGTTTGATTTTCTTTAGTTTATTCAATTTCTCCATTCGATTTCTACTTGCATGTTGGTAATTCGTGTTTCTATATATGCTATGTTGTTTATCATGAGTAGTGAGTAGTTCCATTTTAGGGCTTGGTGTGAAAACCTCTCTTTTTGACTATGAATAGTTCATTGGAGCATGTTGTTTGGATGGTGAATGTGAAATTGAGTTTTAGTGTAATTTGGTTGTAGGTCTCTTTGCTTGATCACCATTGAAACTCATCCAAGCTTTCCTAATTGTAATCGAGAGGTGAATTTAGGATGTGTAGCTCACTAGACTCACTTGTCTTGAATTCACTAAGAGATTAGGTCTTTGAGTCAAGATTTGTGAACTTGATGTACTTAAGCATGTTGAATTGAGTAATTATCACGAGAGTAGGAGTTGCTTAGTCTAACATAGTACTAATTTGCTTGAGAAGGTGATTAGTTATAGCATTTAGTTCACTTCATCACATCCATACCTCAATTAACTAGCTCTTCATTGACTTCCTCATATGAACTTAGATTGGAGCCTCATTCCCAAGACCTATTTTCATCATATTATATTCTCTTTATAACTTAATTGCATGACCTAGTTTAATACAACCCTCAATCCTAGTTGTAACCGAGACTCATCCTCTAATAGTCCGAAATTTGTGTTCACTGCCGGTTCTCCCTTGGGTTCGATCCCTTCATCCCTTGCTTGCCCTTGCTACTTGTTAGTGGGTTGTGTTGAGGTGTTTTACAAATGGTAATTTGGAGGGGATCCTTGGGCCTTAACGATATCTCGAGTGTTAAGATCCGCCCTATACCAATTGTTAGATTGTTATGTTGTTATTTATCCCTGATTATTATTTACTAGTATCATGTTAGGAATATTTATATTATTATGTAGTACTTAGCTTTGCTGAGGACGTGCTTTGTTTTTATGTGTTGATCATGACTTTGCCTTATTGATTCCCTGCTGACCCATTATTAGTAAGCAGATATTATCTGTATTGCTTGTGTGTCATAACAAGTAATAATTGGTAAATCATGTAAAGTAAAATTTGGATAATAAACTTTAGACTGGTGCACTTCTGAAGTTGGACAATCAAGAGTTGGGTTTATGGTGGTCGTGCCATGGCTCTTTCTAGAAATCGGATTGATCACCGTTCCTATTTTTATTAAAAGGTTCATCGATATCCTAGGTCATTATGGAATATGGAGTCGCGCCCATATTTCATCTTCCAAAGGGAAGACTGGTTTTTATATGAGACAACTCGATTCGTCCAATGACTATTCAATTAAAGTAATAAGAAGATTGTTAAAGTTTAGTTCAGTAAAAGTTATCTTCATATTGTTAGATTGTAATGTTGTTATTTATCCCTGCTTATTATTTATTTGTATCATGTTAGCTAGAAATTTTTATTTATTATTATGTAGTACTCAACTTTGCTGACTACGTGCTTTGTTTGTATGTGTTGATCATGGCTTTGCCTTATTGATCCTGTGATGACCCATTGTTGGTGAGCTAATTCTTTAGTGCATTGACATCTACAGGTGTGCAGATGTTGCATCATGGGGATTTGTGAATGGAGAGTTTGTCTAGCATATTGATTCAATTATTATTTAGTAGATACATTTACATTTAGGTTTGGTTTAAAGTTAAAGTTAACAATGTTGTTTGGTTTTAAAATTATTTCGTTATTTATTATAGTTCAATTCTAAAGTTCAGTCATATGTTTTTCGCTGCAAATTCTGAATAAGCCGATACGTTATCACACGGGCGATAATGCTTTGATGATTCTCTAAGTTTTATATTGAAAAGGTATTTTGGAAAAGAGAGAATTATCGTGGTGTTACATAACAATAGCCCAAGCAAATGGGTAAATGTTGTTGTTTCCATCTTTACCTTCTGTTGTGAGGAGAATACCATGGTAGGGGACTCTCAAATGTGCTCCATCCACACCAGTGATAGGCCTGCAACCTTCAATAAGGCCCTCTTTACAAGCTTACAAGCACACATAAAGCCGTTAAAACTAAGGTGGAGGGTTCTCTATGCCCTATACCTTCACTAGAACTATGCTCCCTGGGTTGTATTTCCTAATAGCTGCTGCATAATCCCACACTCTACTATACTTTATGCTTGCATCCCCAAATATCATTTTTAAAGCTCTGGCCCTAGCATAATAAGCCTTATAGTAGCCTATTTCACATTTCACTTCTCTCCTTGCCCTTTTCATGAAAGCCTTGAAATTCTAAGTTGGATCATATTTCCAGTCCTCTAAATACCTCTCTGCTACTGGAAACCGACCTTGAGTTTATAGTGTTGATGACCACAAATATGTTATGGCCTAAAGCTCTTTATCTGACAAGAATCTTCTCCTTTCATTTTTTTTTGAATGTATCTTAAACCTACACTTTCTTTTTTTGCTTACAACTACATCTAATAATCCTAGCCTTCTTCCATGGACAAGCACATCTCTTGGCATAATAAACTGAGATCCTACCGTAGTTGTTATGTAAAAAGTACTAGTTATATCCCTTATCTATAACATGATGCCTTATCGCCTTCCTCAAAATCTAAGGAGATGGGAACTTGAAGCCTTTACTTAACACAACCTTACCTTTGAAGTCTACTTTTAGGTTGCAAAGAGGATAATGTAGTCCTTCATCATCTGACCCTATTACACTCACAACCTCACTATCACTGACATTTAACTCCTCATTATTTCTAATATTACAGTCCCCCATTTCCATCCTCATCCTCCTCATTACCCTCCTAAGATCTGTGTTTTACTAGCAACCCACCCTAAACTCCTTGTAACAACCTCATTCAGGTTATGATCAACAACCTAGTTTTTAGGTTCGGAATATTCTCCGAGTAATCATAATTTTCATTTATTAGTGTTTCACATTGAAATTATAGAACCAAACATTGCTTGGTTTAGAGGTTAAGACTTTAGTATACAAGCTTGAGGTCATGGGATCAATTCTTATACCATGCATTTTCTAATTTTTTTTATTGTATGTGGAGTAAATGAAATCAATACTTTAAGGGATAGCACCACGTGACACAATTCCTTGTTAAGGAACACATATATATTAATATAAATTCCTCAAATAAATCAATCATCCTCTTTGTCCTCAAAATCCTCATCACTTAGAATAACTTAACTATCCTCATTATCTTCATCATCTAATCCCTCTAATTCTTCATCTGATTCCTGAAACTGCTCACTCACAGGAGGTTCAAATTCAAGGGGTTCAATCTGTGGGGTTAGCGGTGGCAGAAGGTTCAATGTGAGGGGGTTCAACCTCACTAGGCCTTTTCTTTTTCGCTAAGATAGTGGGCAGCTTAGGTCTTATATTACGGGATTTGAAGAGATGTTTTTAGTAGGTTGGATTGGTGTTTGAAGAGATTTGTGGGAAGCATGAGTTGTTTGGTCCTAATTCACATTTCTAGATTTAGGGTTTGGGGTCTCTTTGTTGACTGTGTTTCCCTGTGGGCCTCCTTACAAGTGTTTGCTGAGTCATGAAAATACATCCCTTGGTTGGCACCTACGAACACCCCCTGATGCCCTAAATAGATTCTGATTCTATGACTCTCTCTCATTTCCATGCACTAAGTACAAATTGTATTAACCATCTTTCTCGAGTGCTTCCAAAAATTCTGGTATGTGACCTTCATTTCTTATCTATTTCCTACCATTAAACAAGCTACAACCCCTTTTCCTAAACCATATTTCAAAAACCTCAAAACATTTCAGTTCATGCTTAATCCAATACACAAACTCAAAGAAACACACCTCATCCACATTTGGATGCAAAGCTACCCCACTTGCCATCATTTTCCTTCTCATATACGATTTTCCCCTTCGTTGTCACAAATTTACCACCATAATACAACCTAATATTAGCAGACTACATTAATTTATGCCAATTCTCATATAAATTTATCCTACCATTGAACCCGATGCAAGAAAACAAACACCAAAAATGTGATCAAACAACCATAATTTTAGGGTTTATGCATCAATTGATAACTATACAACTAATTGTTTAACCATGATATAAACAGTAAATTAACCAATTAATCACTTTAATAAAGATTATTTACTTAATTATTCGCAGAATTAAGCCTTTTCACATTATATAAAGTACGAAAAAAATTCAAAAATAAGATTTTAGGGATAGGAATCTGGAAAAAAATATGAAAATTTAGGTATACCTGCCTTTTTAAACTACAATGTTTTTGGTCCCCTTCTCTCTTGCTTGGGAAGATGACGCAAAGCCCTGTTCCAAGTCACCCAAGACAGTAAAAAGTACCCATTAGTTAAAAAATTCAAATGAAAGAAAATGAAAGAAGAGGAAAATTAAATAATTGTTGCTACGGGTAGTTGAGTTCTCCATATTTCAATTGAATTCAACTGCAATAATACTTAACTTTTTAGGGTAGAGATTTAATTATGTTTCCTACCATAATGGAAGAGAGAAGAGGAAGGATTGAACTGGGGTAGAAGGTGAGAGAGTGAGATATGAGAGAGATATACTAGTGGAAAAAACCTTATATGTCACTTAGTATCAGATTCGATTTTCGTAAAAACGCATCCGAAAATCAACCAAGAAATGGGAGGGAAATTTGGCCAAGAAAATCTGATACGGTCCTAAAAAAACAGTATCAGATTATGCCGTTAGTAGTGACCCCAAAAAATCCCGCGTCCGAAAATTTCCCTCTATTCTCTTTCTTCAGCTAAAGAAATTCAGGTACTACTAAGAGCCTTCGCTTAAAATCTTCGACAACCCACACCCAGACCTCACCGCCACCACCTGCGACCGGGAGTGTAATGCCGTCCACTACACCACCTATAGCCGCAACGACTTCTGCCGTCCACCACACCGCCACCACCTGCGAACGGGAGTGTAACACAGTCCACTACACCACCTCTAGCCACAACGACTTTTGCTGTCCACCACACCGCAAACCACCTGCTTGTTCCTTCGATTCCTCCCTATTAAGGTTCGCTCACGCACCACCACACCACACCGCCAACCACCTGAGATCCCCGTCGACATTGCGCACCACCACCGCCGGCGAGCATTGTGCACCTGAAGCTAGGAACCCACCACTACACCGCTGCCCTAGCTTGCTTGCCACGACTCTACACCTCACCTCCGCCTTCCTCCTCCTAAACAACTACTTCTCCATTTCAAGGTGGTTGTTGTTGTACTGAATTAGTAACTAGTTTAGTTTAGTTTAGTCTAGTTTACGGGAAGTTGAGTTCTCTGGATTTTAATTGAATTCAACTGCAAAAGTACGTAGCTTTTTAGGGTAGAGATTTAATTATGTTTCCTACCATAATGGACTAGGGTAGAAGGAGAGAGAGATGAGAGAGATACACTAGTAGAAAAAACCTTATATGTCACTTAGTATCAGATGCGATTTTTGTAAAATCGCATCCGAAAATCAACCAAAAAATGGGAGGGAAATTTGGCTAAAAAACTAATGCGGTCCTAAAAAAAACCGCATCAGATTAAAAAACCGCGGCGGTTTTTTTTTAAATCTGATGCGATTTTTGGACCACATCAGATTCTGCCGTTAGTAGTGACCTCAAAAAATCCGGCGTCCAAAAGTTTCCCTATATTCTCTTTCTCTAGCTAAAGAAATTCAGCTACTCTACTAAGAGCCTTCGCTAAAAATCTTCGACCACCCACAACCAAACCTCACCACCACCACCTGCGACCCGGAGTGTAAAACTATCCACCATACCACCTGTGGCCACAACGACTTCCTCCGTCCACCACACCGTCAACCACCTGCATGTTCCTTTGATTCCTCCCTATTTTGGTTCGCTCACGCACCATCACACCACACCGCCAACCACCTAAGGTCCCCGTCGACATTGCGCACCACGACCGCCGGCGAGCTTTGCGCACCTGGAACTAGGAGTCCACCACTACACCGCTGCCCTAGCTTGCATGCCACCACTTCACACCTCACCTCCACGTTCTTCCTCCTAAACAACTACTCCTGCATTTCAAGGTGGTTGTTGTCGTACTTAATTAGTAACTCGTTTAGTTTAGTTTAGTTTAGTTTAGTTTAGTTTAGTTTAGTTTAGTTTAGTTTAGTTTAGTTTAGTTTAGTTTAATTTAGTTTATTTTAGTTTAGTTTAGTTTAGTTTAGTTTAGTTTAGTTTAGTTTAGTTTAGTTTAGTTTAGTTTAGTTTAGTATAGTTTAGTATAGTTTGATTTGGTAATTGATACTAATTTTAACTTTAAACTTTGTTATTGATTATTGAAGCTAGCTAGTGACGGAGTGTTGAGTTGGATTTCCCTATTTACAACCTTGATATTGGTATGTTATCGCTCATATTTAACTTTCTTTATATATATTAAAAACTGATACGGTTCTAGGGAAAATCGCATCAGTTTGTTCCCAAAGGAGGAAGGAAACTTGGCGCCAAGACAATAATCTGATGTGGTTCATAGGGAAAACCGCATCAGATTATGACCTTATCTGACGCGGTTTTCCCTCTGAACCGCATTAGATTATCGTTTTCTGATGCGGTTTTAGACCGCATCAGAAATTATTAGTGACCTGCTGTGACCCTACCTAAAGCAGACCAAAACTGCATCTGAAATGCCAGTTTTAACCGCATTAGGTGGGGTTTTTTCCACTAGTGATAGATGTTAGGAGAAATTGGAGGGAAATGGAAGAAAATAGGAAAAACATGACCCACAGTCATGGACATCATGGGATAATGGATTAAGTAGTGGATAGTTTATGTCTTGTCTAAGTTCTCTATAAACAGGCGCCTGAACCTTAAAACATTTTGTGTCTGGCTTTTAATAGTCACACCA
Source organism: Beta vulgaris subsp. vulgaris (assembly GCF_026745355.1). NCBI lineage: Eukaryota > Viridiplantae > Streptophyta > Magnoliopsida > Caryophyllales > Amaranthaceae > Beta > Beta vulgaris. Next base: position 33,376,551 of record NC_079209.1, read on the forward strand.
ACGTGTGTCTGGTTTAGCTAATTATCCTTAGTTGTCTTAAGAGTCAGTGTCGTTCCTAAGAGAATTCATACTTACTTTATGCGAGTTATTACTCTTCTATTGTCTTATAAATTGTATTTTTGGGTAAAGGGTTTGAGTGAACTCTTGTAAGTGTGAGAAGCTTTGAGTGAAGCAAGAGAAAGAGAAAGTAACTTCGAGTGAAGTTTGAGAGGAACGACAGTTGTGGGAACTGTCGTTGGGAACTTGAGTAGTTTAGTAACTTAAGTTGTGGCTCGAGAGAAAAGTAATAGGATTGTAAACATAGTTGTTTTGGCCTATTATAGTTGAAGTTTGAGTAAAATCCCTTATCGTCGAGGTTATTTCTTCTTATTGGGCCTAGGAAGTTATTCCTCGCTGAAATCTCTCATGTTCTCATTATGTGTTCCCAAGTTAACTTTTAATTTCGCAAAAAGTATATCTTATTCTCTCACTATAATCCCCCCCTCTTATAATGCTCATATTATACAACAATTGGTATCAGAGCAGGAACTCTAAAACTCAGGAAACCCTGTTGAGTTCGAGATCTTGAAAAATATGAATACTAGAGAGAAACTGGAAGAAGGGTACTCTACACAGAGGCCACCAATGTTCAATGGTAAGCTCTACACCTACTGGAAGAACAGAATGGAGATCTTCATCAAAGCCGACAATTACCATGTATGGAGAGTCATAGAGGTAGGCGATTTTGAAGTCACTACCACTAATGACAAGAACGAGGTAATTCCTAAATGCATGTCTGATTTCGATAAAGAAAATTTCGAAAAAATGGAAATCAATGCTCTTGCTATAAAACTACTTCATTGTGGTCTTGGACCTCATGAACACAATCGTGTCATGTGATGCAAAACCGCAAAACAAATTTTAATTCTCCTTGAAGTCACCCATGAAGGTACGATGAAGTAAGGAGATAAAAAATAGATCTTTTGATGAATCAATATAAACTCTTTCATATGAAACCAAAAGAATCTATTCAAGACATGTTTACACGTTTTACTAATATCGTTAATGAGCTAACATCTCTTAGAAAAGTAATTAATTTTGAAGAACATGTACGAAAGGTCCTAAGGAGCCTTCCTAGGGATCGATGGATGGCTAAGGTTAATGCCTTACAAGAAACTAAGGACTTTACGAAGTTCAATCTGGAACAACTTGCTGCTTCCCTATGACTCACGAGCTGCAAAGAGACAATAGAATGAGATATGTCAAACAAAACCGATAGCCTTGAAAGCCGATGAAAGTGATGACTCGAAAACTGACGAAGAAGAATCCGCTGTCATGGTCCGAAAAATTCAAAAGGATATTTAGGAACATGAAGAATGGAGACTAGAAAGGTAAAAATAAGAAATATTCTAACAAAGTTGTTTGTCATAAGTGTGGCAGTTCCGATCACTTTATCAAGGAATGTCCCCAATGGGAACAAGACAAAGGCAAAGGAAGGGAATGAAGCAAAGATAGGAACAAGGAATACATATACTAGATCTGATATTAAGAAAGTTATGTTTGCTGCATGGGGAGATTCTGACACCGAATAAGAAGATGATCCTCAACCAAATGAGGAGACGGCAAACTTTTGTCTCATGGCTCTTGACAATTCCGAATCTAATGAAGAGATTGAATCTCTTGAGGCACGTTTAGACACTGTCAAAACTTAATTCCTTAAGTAAAGAAAAATTATTTGAGTTTATTATTGATGTTGTGAATGATTGCAAAGATGAGTCCACTAAACTGAAACAATGTTAACATGCTTTAATAGTTGCAAAGGAACATTCCTCTTGGCTTAAAAGTATTCGAACTTATATTGAACAAAGATATTTTGAACTGTTTGATAAAAATCTAAAATTAAAAGAGGATTTTAAAAATCTTAAAAATGAGAACTACTTGTTAAGCCTTGAGTTATCGCAATTAAAAGAGTTTGTTCCTAAGTGAGTTCCTTTGATTTTAAGTCAGTTCCCTTACAAAGTTTCAAATCTGAAATAAACGAATTCAAAAATCATGTTTCGTTTTTGGAAAAAGAAAACAAGGAACTTGAAGGGGAACTACACTTAAGTAGGAACAAGAAGAAAATCCTACCTATTCCTAAGTGGATTAAGAACCCTCAAACAAAACGAACCGAAGGTCTTGGTTTTAATCACAAAAAGAAATTTGA